>NC_049242.1:45918376-46218376 GCF_011100685.1 Canis lupus familiaris | reverse complement strand
TGCCATTTTTTAGTTTTGAAAAAAAAATCTAAAACATCAATTTTATTTATTGGACAAGACTTTGAGCCCTCTGACTGATACACAGAAGCGACTTCAAAATCTCAAATGCCTTGCACTCTTCTGAAAATGTTAGCAAATTGTACTTCATACTATGTTAATTATCTTTCCTCTCAATAGACTAGCCATAAAAAGCCAAGAGCCTCCTGAAGCCCTCAATTTAAAAAATATTGCTTAAATGATAGATTTGAAGGCTTACTATTAGTAATCAGATTAAATTTCATACAAAGGCAGAGATGATCCAGTGTTTTCCATTTAGTATAAGATCTTTAATAGTTAAAACCATATGCTGTTGTAACTGAGCCCCTTTGAACTGAAAACAATCTTGAAAATAGAAACATTTAATAAAATGTATTGTGTGTTGTAGAATAAAATAGCTGAATATTTCTAAATACTATGTATATTTAATGAATCTCTACTTTGTCTTTGTATTTTGAACTCTATAGGTAGTAGAGAGCTATTCTAGGAAGAGCCCTGAGCCGATGTGTGGTGAGAACATTAAAAATCCCCATGAATCCTTTAAATTATGTATTTAAACCTTTTAAAAAAGGATAAAGCTTTTATAAGATTAATGAAATCTTAAAAATCAAGAATAAGGGATAGAAAAAGCTGCTATGCTTTAGGTATCACATTTGTTCCAAGCTTTCTTAACATATATGAATAAATAAATATAAAATTTTATCTCTTTTTATAAGAAAGGAGGAACCATACCAATTATTTAGGGCAACATAACAATTGACATTAGATTAGTTCCAGAATATTTAAAACATTCTTTTACCTCTCTTTTACATTATATTTTTAAAATATAGTGAAAACTACTATTGAGCCAATTAAATACTAGTAAATAGAAGTTAAAATTTTAAATTAAGTATCAGAAGAAACTATATCAAAATATTAATGATGATTATTTCTCAGTAGCTATATAATGGTGATTTCATTTTATTCTATGTATTGTATTTATAATCAGAAAAAGAATAATACATTTAAATTCAAACATGGAGGGATGCTTGGTGGCTTAGTGGTTGAGCGTCTGCCTTTGGCTCAGGGCGTGACCCAGGGTCCCGGAATCGAGTCCCACATTCGACTCCCCACAGGGAGCCTACTCCTCCCTTTGTCTGTGTCTCTGCCTCTCTCTCTCCCTCTCTCTGTGTCTCTCATGAATAAATAAATAAAATGTTTTTAAAAAAAGATTCAAAGATGAAGAGGTAGCTTGGTCATAATTTTTTTTAAATTAACACAAAATATATTTTTAAATTATCACAGTAATGGAAGCGAATTAAAATTAAAATGAGTCATTGCTTCTTGAGTTCAAAGTTAGAAATATAAATTATTATGAAGATGTATTTAAAATATTTTTCACTTATATAAAACTTTGACTCATTATTGACCTGACTCACAAGAGGAAAAAAACTGTAAATAGAAGCAATAACAACAACAAAAAAAGGACAAATTTGTTAGTCTGGCATCCACTGTTATTAATCTCAATTAACATATAATCAGTTATTAACTCAGAACGTATTCATTGAACATTATTCATTGTTAGGCATTGTCTTAGGTGCAAGAGTTTAAAAATCAGAATCAGATTTATCTTAAATTCATAATAATTAAAAAAAAATAACCAACCTCACAAATTAACATGATTGAGTTCCAAGGGGGTGATTTTAGGCTCAGAATGAAGAATAGATGCCAAATTCTACTTACGACCTCTTTCCCATTTATATCCTGCATAGCATAGGATTTAATCGTGCATAGGATTTTATCGTGCATATCCACGTCACACAGTTCAAATCCTATTGCTATTTTCCAAAGAAGCTAATGTTTTGCTTTGTTTCTTTTACTAGAATGCCCTTTTACTCTGTTCATCAAAATTCAACCCCATTTCTCTTTCACATTCTTTAACTCCTATTTCCAATGCCACATACTTCATGACATATATTCTGTAGACTTCACCTCCTTCTAGACCAGTTCTCCCCACCATTTCTCTACCATCAAATAATATATGGTCATTTCATCTGTGCCTCACTTGGGGTTCTTATTGCTTTACATTGTATATTTGAGTTTTTATTTACGTAATTTACTTCTTCTATGTGGGTCATGAAAACATGCTACTCAGGCCTTCTGTGGGGAACATTTCTGACTAATAGCTCCAATTGCTGTTCTCCTAGACTTATCATCACATTCTCACCAGGACTATGTTTTCCATAGTCTACTCACAAACATTGACTGAGCATGGCATGAGTAATAATAGAGGTCCATTCTTGCAAGGTGAAGAACAGTTTTGATGGGAAATTTAGCCTGAGAATTACTCTCTGCCCTCACCAAAACGTTCTCAGAACAGTGCTTCAAACTGAGACTCTTCCTGCCAATCCTCTTTCACCTCCTTTTTTTTTTTTTTTTTTTTTTTTAACAGTTGCCAGCACTGCAGTGTGGGTGAAAGCTTTTCCCTCCTTCTTCTGCCCATGGGCCTTTCTCCCAATTCATGCATGTATAATCCTATTGCTGTCCAGAAGACCCAAAGTAAAACAAGTGGAGCTGGGGATACCACAGAAAAACAGGCAATAAGAATGGCTTGGGAGACTAGCTCTCTTAGGTAGGAATTTGTTTGCATATTGGAAAAGAATTAGAAGAATACTCCAGAAATGGATTTTGAGGATATTAGACCACATGGGTCAGAAGAAGCCAAAATCCATTGACTTTTGTGCATTTCTCAAGATACAGGATTTAAACACCCTGGTGCACATACGCTTGTGTGTGTACATGTACACCAAAACAAAGCAAAACAAGCAAAATCAAATGACAATAACAACTTAAAAACAAAGGCAAAATGGAGAAAAAATGCTTTTTTTTTTTAACATGAGTTTTGGAGAAAGACAGTTCAGCATTTTACTTCTGACTATAAATTAACTGCATAATCTTGGACCAGTTATTAGAGCCCAGGTTTTCACAACTGCAGACATAATACGGATATCAGTGTTCCTAACTAACAAGGCTGTGCTGAGCTCTAAAACCAAATTGTTCTTAAAGTGACTCTTAGTTACCCGGAGAACTGGAAATAGCAATTGAAGTAATGTCTGCGCGCCCTGGCAGATGCTGGAAGAAGAACTAAAGATGGTGAAGTTGTCATGCTGGAATGAATACCATGCTATATGATAGCAGAAGACCCACCAAAATATCATGTACCAAAGAAGGGCCCAAAGGACACCTCCTTCACCAAGACCACTGAAAATGCTCTGTTGAGGGGAGTCAGTATCACGAAGAATTCAGTGGTGAGTCTCCAGTGTCTGCAGGTGTGGACAGCAGGAGAGGTGGCTCATTAATATGTAATAGAAATATGAGAACCCACGTGATAGGGGTCAGATGACAGTGCTCGCCAACCAGAAGTCAAAAGACCTCAATTATCGGTGATATTAGAGAAGATGTTTAAGGGGGCTTTCTGTGCAGGGAATTGTGGAAATGATTCATACGGCATATTCTCTCTAGAGACAAATTGTATAAGCAGCCAACAAGGTCTTACTTTTCATCTATGTAATGGCTTATTTTATATGTGAACTTGCTGAGCTAAGGGCTACCCTGGTAGGTGGTAAAGTAGTATTTCTGAGAACGTCTGTGAGAGTATTTCCAGAATAGATTAATGTTTGAATTGGTGAACTGAGGATCGCAGATGACTCTCTTCAATGTGAGAGGGTATCATTCATTTTTTGAGAGCTGGAATAGAACAAAAAGGTGGAAGAAGAGTGAATTTGCTCTCTCTGCTTGAGCTGAGACATTCCATTTTTTTTTTGCCCTCAGACTTTGGTGCTCCTAATTCCTGGGTTTTGGGCTCAGATCAGAACTAGCATGATGACCTCTCTTAAACTCAGGCCTTTGAACTTGGACTGAATTATACCACCTGCCTCTCTGGTTCTCCTGCTGGTAGATGATAAACCATGGAACTTCTCTATAATCACATGAGGCAATTACTATAAGAAATCTCATCTTAGATATATATATATATATATATATATATATATATATATATAATCTATCTATCTATCTATCTATCTATCTATCTATCTATCTATCATCTATCTATCTATCCATTCTATTGGTCTGTTTCTCTGGAGAACTCTAAGACAATCTACAACCAGAAAAAGGGAAGAACGATAAAACAGGAGGCTTGAGGCTGGTAACTCCAATATAAAGTTATGATCTTTTGACAATTTTATTTATTTATTTGAAACTTTTTCTTTTTTTTTTTTTAGATTTTACTTATTTACTCATGAGACACACACACACACACACACACACACACACACACACACACAGAGGCAGAAACACAGGCAGAGGGAGAAGCAGGCTCCACGCAGGGAGACCGATGCGGGACTCGATCCCGGCTCTCCAGGATCATGCCCTGGACTGAAGGTGGTGTCAAACTGCTGAGCCACTCGGGCTGCCCTACTTTTGACAATTTTTTAATCTCAGATCCATTGACTGGAAAGGATATGTACCAACTGTAGCCCAAGACCAACTGTAGTGATGGAAATTACACGTGTCCATTGTCCATTGCCCTCTCTTTTCTAAGTTTTCTCCTCAGAAAAAAAAATGCAAATAGGAACTACTAGGAGATGCTACTACTATTACTGCTACTACTACTACTACTACTACTACTACTACTACTACTACTACTTTGAGCCCCACTCTAGGAGCTACTGGCTGGATGCATGGGGAAGATGATGTATTTGGTGGTTATGACAATATTTGGTTCAGATCTACTCTGAGGTACATTGTTGGCTGATAGCTCTAGCGGATTTCCTTGTAAATTCAGAATGGCATTGGTGCCAAGATAATTCTTGCTGTGGGCTCCTCTTCATTGACTTGACACAGTGGAGATACTTATTCTAGACCATCTGTGCAAGAAGTAGACATGCAACTTTGACTCATGGACTCTTCCTTTGATCAAACTTTCTTACAACTGGCTCAGTCTGGGACTCTTGTCACCCAATCTTCCTTACTTCTTATCTCTTCCAAAGATGTCAGACTTATACACTGACCTGAAAACTCCCTTGCCTTTTCATGAGTTCTCCTTTTAATCCCTCCAAAGAATTTTCTCCAATAAATCTCTTTTTTTCCCCAATAAACCTCTTATACTCATATTTCTGTCTTGATTTCTTTTTATCAGAGAACCTGAACTACCTAGTGTAACTTAATAGATGAGAAGACCACCTTGGAGCAGAAACTATGCCTTAACCTTCTTTAAATTGAACTCCTTATCATGTACAAAATAGATGTTTAAAATTGCATGTTTTTTTGGAAAAAAAGCATGGATACATGAAGTATTTAAGAATATAATTTTGTGTAATTGTATATTTAAGAATATAATTTTGTGTAATTGTATATCATGTATCATACATAGTTGTGATATGACACAACAGAACAGTGAATGCAAAGGTAAAAGATGAAGCAATGAATTAAACATCTATAGTTCTGTAATTTGATTCAGGAAGCTAAGAGAACATTCAGAAAATATTGCTTTAAATGTGAAGAATGGTTTAGAAGGTAATCAGTACTATTTAAGCAGAATACAGAAGTCAATAATTGTTTCTCTTGTGCCGAGATAAAAATTATTAGTTTATTTCGAGACATAAGACATAAGACATTGTACACAGTTATTTTTTTTGTGCAGTTATTTTAATGGAGCCCAACAGGATGTCAGTATCACAAATGAACATCTGAAAAGATCTCTACCTGTGGTGCTGTGAATTGATTAGTTAGTGTTTCTCCTACCTGAAGGGTTTTGAAAATGAAGGGAAGAAAATCAATTATTAGTGAAATGACATGCTCAGCAGCTCTTTATAGCACAGCTTTTCTTTTGCAAAAATTGTCCTGGCACAGTTACAGGTTACCGTCAGGCAGATTGTGAAAAATTGCCTTTGGCAATTAACAAGTATTTATTAACTTTTGGTGACCCTCGTATGCATAATTATAATGCCATATGTATCAATTAACAGTGCAGCAAATTTAATTGTGTAATTTTGGTGCCACACTGTATATTCATGTGAAACCTTTTTGGTGGCTGTTGTTATCAGACTATTATTTAAAGCAGGTGTTAGAGAAATATTTGTTTGTTTTTTTTTCTTTTTTAAAAAAATGATACATTAATTAGACCTGGGTATTACTCTTTTTTACTAGCAACATGGAGCTTAATTCTTTTTTTTTTTTTAAGCTGGCATTTAAGAGGTTGATTGATTTTGATGGTATGAACATTAAACATGAGATCTACCCTCTTTACAAAATTTTACGTGTGCAATACAGTATTGATAGGTATAGACACAATGCTGTATAACAGAGCTCTAGAACTTACTTATTTTGAATACATGAAACTTTACACTCATTAAACAACTCCTCATTTTTCTCACTACTTTCTATTTTCTGCTTCTGTGAGTTTTACAACATTAAGTACCTCATATAAGTAGGATCATGCAGTATTTTTTCCTTCTGTGCCTGGCTTCTCTCACTTAGCATAATGTTTTTTAGGTTCATCCATGTTGTCACAAATGAGGATTTTCTTCTTTGTAAGGCTGAATGCTTTTCCATTGTATGTATGTACCACATTTTCTTTATCCATTCATCCATTGATGGGCATTTAGGTAGTTTCCACATCTCAGCTATTGTTAATAATGTTGCCATAAACATGAGAGTGACCATATCTCTTCAAGATCCTAGATTTAAATTCTTTTGGATATACGCCCCAATGTGGATTGCTAGATCATATATACATTTTTTTTTTTAAAATCTGGAACTTCTATATTGTTTTCCACAGCAATTGTACCATTGTGACATTCCCCCACATGGTAGAGGCGGTTGGTAAAGAGACACAAAGCAAGAAAGAGAAGTGGGGAGGGGGGGAGGGGAGTGAGGGGGAGGGAGGGAGGGAGGGCGGGAGGGCGGGGGGAGGGGGGAGGGAGGGAGGGAGGGGGGGGGAGGAGGGGGGAGGGGAGGGGAGGGGAGGAGGGGAGGAGGAGGGGGGAGGAGGAGGGAGGTGGGGGAGGAGGGAGGGAGGGAGGGAGGGAGGGAGGGAGGGGGGGAGGGAGGTGGAGGGCAGGAGAGAGGGAGAGGAGGGAGGGGGGGGGAGGGGTGGGTGGTAGTGGGGAGGGGGGGTGGGGGAGGGGGGGGGGAGGGAGGAGGAGGGAGGGGCGGGAGGAGGGTAGGGAGGGAGGAGGAGAGGGCGGGGGGAGGTAGGGGGAGAGGAGGAAGGAGGAGGAGGAGGGGGGGAGGGAGGGGGAGGGGGGAGGAGGGGGAGGGGAGGAGGGAGGGCGGGAGGGAGGGGAGGGGGGGGGGGGGGAGGAGGGAGGTAGGGAGACGAGGAGAGGAAGGCAGGAGGAAGGAGGGGGGGAGGGGGGAGGAGGGCAGGGGGCGGGTGGGGGAGGGAGGGAGGGGGTAGGGAGGGTGTGGGGGGAGGTAGGGAGGGAGGGTGGAGTGAGGGGGAGGAGGGAGGGAGGGGGGGATGTGGGGAGGATGGCGGGAGGGAGGGCGGTCTTGGGGTTTGCTTTCGGGTTGGATTTTCTTGCGATTTTTTTCTTTCTTTCTTCTTTCTCTCTTTTTCTTTCCTTCCTTCTTTCCTTCCTTCTTCCTTTCTTTTGTTCTTCCATTCTAATAGCCATCCTAACACGTGTGAGGTGACATGGTGGTTTTGAAGAATAACACTTCCTGATTTCAGAATTTGTTACAAAACGATGGCAGTATGGAACTGGCATAAAACCTGACCAATCCATATTGACCAATGGAACAGGATAAAGGGCACAATAATAAACCCACATATATATGGTCAAGTGATCTTCAACAAGGGTACCAAGAATATTAATGGGGGAAGGACAGTCACTTCAGTAAACAGTGTTGAGAAAAGTCGATATGAATATGTAAAAGAATGAAATTCGCTATTTGTTTACACCATGTCCAAAAATCAACTGAAAATATATTAAAGACAAATATTTTAAAAAGATTTATTCATTTGAGAGAGAGAGAAGGTGAAGGGGAGGGATAGATGGAAAGGCAGAGAGAGAAGCAGAGTCCCTGCTGAGCACAGAGCACCATCCCAGACCCTGAGATCATGACCTGAATCAAAATCAAGAGTCTGCTGCTTAACTGACTGAACCACCTAGGCCCCTACAGACAAATATCAAGACTTCAAACTATGAAATTCTTAGAGGAAAATACAGGTGGGAATCTTCATGACATTAATCTTGGCAATGCTTTCCTACATATGACACCAGAAGCATAAGCAGCAGAAGCAAAAATAGACAAGTGACACTACATCAAACTAAAAAAGTTTCTTTACAGCCAAGGAAACCAATCAACAGAATCAAAAGGCAACCTACAGAATGGGTGAAAATATTTGTAAACCATTTACCAAAAAGAAGTTAATTTCCAAAATATGTAAGAAACTTCTACATCTCAATAGCAAAAGCAAACATATGCAGCAATAACAAAAAAATCCCAGACAATTCAGTTTAATTTTAAATAGATTAGACTTTGCTTATGCTAGGTAGTGTCATATATTATCACTCCTAAAATACCTTTGCTATTAGAAATATAATTTGTGTGGGTTGAAAATAAAAGTAGCATTGAGTTTTGAACAAGTTCTTTTTTTTAATCAGCTTGGTTCTGAAATACATTATTTATAATAAATTGCATCCATTTAAATCGCACATTATGATAACTTTTGGCAGCTGGATATAACTATGAAACTACCACCACAACCAAGCTTTAGAGCAAATCTTGTTTCACTTTGAGGTGCAACTATCCCTCTATCTTCTGCTCCAGGCAACTACTGATCTTCATTTTGTCATCGTATTTTGCTTTTCCTTTGTAAAGATTTTATGTAAGCGGAATCACACAGCCTATATTATTTTGGATCTGGCTTTTTTAACACTGCATGGTGACTTCGAAGTTTGTCTATTTCTATCAGTATTCTGTTCCTTCTATTTCTGAGTAGTATCCAACTATATACATATACTAACTTGAATGCATCCATTCACCTCTTGATGGACACTTGAGCTACGTCCAGTTTTGGGCTATTGTGAATAAAGCTGTGAAGAATATCAATACATGTATTTGTTTATACATATGTTCTCATTTCTCTTAGCAAATACCTACTAGAGTAAAGGCTGGATTTAGAGTAAATGGTCTTAAAGATTTAAGAAACTAATGATATCCCTTCACTTTTCTATCAACAACATATAGTTGCTTCGCATTTTGAAAAACAATTGATATTTCAGTTTTGATTTTCATTTCCCTAATAACCACTAGTTTGTAGAAACTTTTTTACATACTCAGTGTTCATCAATGTATCTTCACTTGCAGTGTCTATTCACATATTTTGCACATTTTTAATTTGGTTGGTTAATTTTGAGTGATAAAAGTTATACGTAGATACAGATACTCTGTATAAAAGACCTTTGTCTACATAAATCACATCTTCTTATATATACAATGGAATATTACTCAGCCATTAGAAATGACAAATACCCACCATTTGCTTCGATGTGGATGGAACTGGAGGGTCTTATGCTGAGTGAAGTAAGTCAATTGGAGAAGGACAAACATTATATGGTCTCATTCATTTGGGGAATATAAATAATAGTGAAAGGTAATAGAGGGGAAGGGAGAAGAAATGGGTAGGAAATATCAGAAAGAGAGACAGAACATGGAAGACTCCTAACTCTGGGAAACGAACTAGGGGTGGTGGAAGGGGAGGAGGGTGGGGTGTGGGGGTGACTGGGTGGTGGGCACTGAGTGGGGCACTTGACGGGATGAGCACTGGGTGTTATTCTTTATGTTGGCAAATTGAACACCAATAAAAATAAATTTATTATTAAAAAAAAAGACCTTTGTCAGCTAAATGGTGTGTGAGTATGTGTTGCTAGACTGTATTGTCTTTTTTGTTTCCCCAAAGTGTTTTTAGAGGGGCATATTTTTTAATTAAAAAAAATAATACCCAGGGGTGCTTGGGTGGCTCAGTTGGTTATGCGTCAGACTCTTAATTTTGGCTCAGGTCATGATCTCAAAGTCACGAGATAGAGACCCACGTGGGCTCTGCATTGAGCATGGAGCCTGCTTAAGATTCTCTCTCTCCCTCTGCCTCTCCCTATTACCCTGCTCCTGTACTTATTCTCCTGCCCCACAAAGAACCCCAATGTATATATTCTTTTCTTTGTCTGTGTTCCATCTAAGATATCTTTGTTTTTACCAGTATCACAAAGATTTGACCTCTTTTTCTTCTAGAAATATTATGGTTTCAGTTTTTGTACTTAAAACTATGATCAGTTTCAATGACATTTTCCATGTAGTGTGAGATAAGAATTGATGGTCATTTTTTCCCATATAGATGTGCAATAGTTTCAGCACAAGATGTGAAAAGGACTTTCTTTTCTCCATTAAGTTGCCTTGGTGTCTAAAAATTCATCTGACCTCGTATATGTGGGCTATTTCTGGAGTCTCCATTCCTCCCGAGAAGTTTAGGTCTATCCCTATGCCCTAACTACCCTGTCTTCATTTCTATACCTCTCTATTAAGTCTTGAAATGAGGAGGTGCAAGTTCCCAATTTTGTTCTTTTTTTCTTGTTTCGGCTCTTCCATAACTATTGCATTCCCATATACATTTTAGAGTCACTCTGTCAATTTCCACAAGCAAGTGTGCAGAAATCTTATTGGAATTAAATTGAATCTATAGGTCAATATGTGAAGAAACACCATGCTGATAATATCATCTTTATTTAGTTCTTTCATTTCCCTCAACAGCATTCAGTAGTTTTCAGTGCAGAGGTCTTAGATTTCACTAAATTTTCCTTAAGCATTTTATATTTTAAACACTTTAAAAATTTAGTTCATTTAATTTTATCTTATAAATCACTTGTTGCTAGCATAAGATACAATCTTTAAAAATCTTAACAAAACATTTGGAAAACTTGTTGATTTTTTATAGATTCTAATAATTATTCCTATATATATATATGCATATTATGTTCTACAAGATAATTATAGTATTTTCCAATAGATTTAGTTTTACTTCATTTTCCCTGATCTTTCTACGTTTTATTTATTTATTTTTTTACATTTTCTTTTTGCACTGACTAGAACGTCTAGCACACAAACAGAAAGCATGATATTAGGCATCTTTTCCTTGTTCCCAATATTCGGAGAAAATCATTCAACATTTTATTATTAGGTATTTTGGAATAGGAAAGGGATCGATGTTCACAGAGGTTCAGAGACAAGAGAGTGTAGTAGGCTGAGGAATCTTCAAACTGTTTCATAAAGTAAGAGCAGAGAGCTAGGGAGAAATGAGGTGAGAGGCAGGTCCAGATACCAGGGCCTTGCTTTAGCATCTGCTCCCCATGCATTTGGACTATCTCTATATTTTTAGTTCCTATCTTAATTGATGAATATATGTGGTTTCAGTTGCTGAATGAACTGAAGGTTCAGTAGTTCCAACAAATTCTCTCTTTGTCGCCTCACCTTTCCTTCACCTATGGTTACTGGCTTTAATCCACCCTAATGCTGCAGTAGAAGTCTAGTTCAACAACTGTTCATAATTCAGTCTGAATCTTTCATCTTCTATTTGTTTCCTGTCTGCAGTCAGAGGCTATGGTTAAAAGCAGAAAGGAAAAGAAAAGAAAAGAAGAAAAAAGAAAATGAATATTTTTTTTTTTCAAATAAATTCCCTGCTCTGTACTTTATGTATTGGTTGGTTTCGTAGGCCCGCCTTTTACTGGGATCTTGGTAGGCAAATCCTCAGTGGAGTCCCACATAAATGAGAATGAGAGTCCATAACATAGATAGGATCAGAGGAATTAAGCAACCTAAAAGAGTGTGCGATACACACTAAAGGGAAGAACCATTCTGGGCGGAACCATGACTACCAGTCATCTATAATTGAGAAACTGAACTTAGATCTGTCAGCTACCAAGTCATTATACGTGTAGACTTTGAAATAATTTGTATCTGGATTTAAATCCTAGCTCTTCTGTTTACTACCTCTTGACTTTGAGAACTTTGCCTACACTGTCTAAAGCATTTTTTTTTTATAGCTACATAAGGCAAATGTAAATAACCCTGAGTACCTTGTAGAGGATCTGTGAGGATAAAAGGGATAATTCTTATAAAACTCTCATAGATGATTGTGTCGCTGGCCCCCACGGTTTCCGTTCAGGTCACCTAACTTTCATCTGTGCCTTCCATTGTGTCTCTTTGCTGGAGGGCCTTCTCTGGCCTCTGGAGCCTAGTTTGCTCATAGATGTACCACATTATAAGACCTGGAGAATTGCTCCTCGAGAGCTGCCATTAATCAACAGCAGATGTAGGTGGATGAACATTTCAGCTTCTTCTCTGCTAGACTGGAATGACCCTAACACGTGTTCTGTATTGCTTCCCAGAATCTCCAGTGGGATTGAGCTCTGGTCAAACACAGGAGCAATTTGTGTGGTAACCCCCCTCTTGACAGGTTTTCTACCCTTCTCTGTTTTGTCACTTAGGTTTGATCAAAAAGATGGGAACACCGTGAACAACAGGAAATAAAGGGTTTATTTTATAGATTCGATTTTATAAAATTGTGAGAGATTGTCAAAAAGTCTGTGAAAGGCTATGGCCTCTGCATGGTGTGGGGGACCAGAAGTTGTTGTAGGTCAACAGGCTTGGAGGTCAGGAAAAAAGTGTGCTGTGAATTAAGGAGGCAGATGGGGGCCCATGAAGACGAACAGGAACCCACATCTCTCTCACTTCTCTGATGCCAGAGGCACAGCTGATCTGTAGAAAAGTCTGGAGCTGTTTGCCACAGAACTATACATGTGCCATGGGGGACTCGGTAAGCCTGGGGAGGGGACATTGCAGGATAGGGGGCAGCTGCAGATCCTCTGCTGCTACACACCAAGGGGCAGATCCAAGGGATCAGTGAAAAGCAGTGGAGCAACAGAAAGCCCAGGCACTCTCCCCTGATCTCCTGAGCTTCACATTGGCTTCCCAATTTTGTGCATATTTGCCTAGTGGCCCACTTTAACCTGAAGCCATCTAGGTAAGAGTATTGTAGGAAGCAGAGATGATGTGGTACAAAATTACCGCCCGTTGTTCTCCCTAACTCATGTTTCCCTCATTGTCAAACTAAATTCTCTATACTTGAATTCTTGTCTTGAGTCTAGGGTTTGCTTCTGGATGAATCCCACTTTAAGACTGCTTAACACAGCATATAGTAAGAATAAAAACTTAGTATTTATTCTTCTAGTCAAAGCAATCTTCCCTGATTCTTATGAAATATGTGGTCTTTCCATCTTTAAATTCTACTCACTCTGAGACTACAATTATTGTCACATTTTAGTATTTATTATTTATATATATGTATATATATGCTGAATACCTATCTGTATCTACCTGTGTATGTGTGTATGTATGAATGTATGTATGTGTGTATCTCACTGTCATATTTAGACTTTTAGGATCCCACATATTGAAAACAAGATTCAGGAGATGCTCTGAGGCATAGACACATCTACGTGCTAAGCACATATCCCAGATGGCTCTGATGGAGGAGGTGGTCCATGGAGCACATTTTGAAAACATCTGATCTAGTATGTACATAATATGTTCGGTGGAGGTCTTTTGATTTTCATTATACACAATGCTATAAACGATTTACATTTCCAGTTTTAGATGAGATACAATCTTATTTATTCCCATCTGATTCACACCTCTGGAAATAATGAAAAGAGGAAACAAAGTGCTTTACATTGTTCCTGCCAAGAAACAACAGATTGAAGTATCTCCTAGGACAGGCACACACCTGAACATTTATTGTTTTTAAGTATTGCATAGTATTAAAAAAAAAAAACACTTACATGAAATTATGCTTACAAGGAAGCTCGTTATCAAACAGGAAAATATTTGAAAAATTTTAACCAAGTATTTCAAAATATACACAAAAATACAAATATAGCTACTGTATTATAATGTTCTGCTGTTGAGAATGTTTTTAACCATCTTAACAATTAAAAAAATTAATTGGAGTATAGTTAACACCCATTGTTACATTAGTTTCAGGTGTACAACCTACTGAGTCAACAGCTCTATATGTTACGCTGTGCTCACCAGCAGTGTGGCTGCCATCTGTCACCATGCGGCCCTATTATGGGATCATCGTATTCCCTATGTTGTACCTTTTATTCCTGTGACTTATTCACTCCATAACCGGAAGTCTGTATTTCCCACCGTTCTTCACCTATTTTGCGCATCTCCCCAACCCCCTTCTTTCTAGCAACCATCAGCTTGTTCTCTGTATTTATAGGTTTGATATGTTGAGAAATATTTTAATTGCCTGGCACTGACACTGCTGTTGGCAGATTTAAAAAAGGAACCAATAGAGTTCTGCAAATTTTGGCAGGATTCCCCTTTCTCCCTACCACTATTATGCAAATGGCCATCACAATCTGTCTAAGAGACCAGTTCCAGGGAGGAAGCTATAATTAGAATAGATTATTGACCTCTTCCAAGAGAGTTTCAGGGTGAATTCATTCTTTCTTATATCTGTGCTAACCTCAGTAACCGCAGAAAATTCAATACTCATAGTTTACGCTTCATTCATCTCTGTAAACTCTTTCTCTGATCCCATCTCCTGATGGCCCAAACTTTTCCTCTGTGACCCTGGAACATATAATATGGCTTCAGCAAAGTTACCCCTCTTCGAATGTCTTACTTGAATGTCTCCTTAACTTTTTTGCTCGAACAGGAATCTGTCTGTCCTCTGGGAACACTATATCACTTCATAGTACAACTTTATAGTCTCTCATTCCAAGGAATGTGTCATCTAGATCCTTACGTAACATTGATCTGTCACTATTATTCTCTCCCCTTTGCACCCACTTTTGAAGCTTATTTCATTGGGCACTATCCCCTGCTGCCCCACTCACCTTGTTCCTGGATATCTTGTGTGGCATTCTTCTTAAGTTCCTAATAATAATCCTCTCTCTTCTCTGTCTCATTCTGTGGACTCTCACATTTTTAGGTTTTCCATCTCCTGTTACCTTCAATCCTCTCTCCCAACATTACCATAGCCTTATTTTTTTCTTTCCAGTGATTTCATACCCTCCAAATTCTTAAAGCATCCATTTTCCAGGGACTGTTTACTGTCTTATGCCATTTTATTCACTCTAAACTTAAAATACTTTATTTTTAAAATTTAATTTAATTTTATTTTAAGATTTTATTTATTTATTCATAAGAGGCACAGAGAGAGAGGCAGAGACACAGGCAGAGAGAGAAGCAGGCTCCATACAGGGAGCCTGATGCAGGACTCGATCCCAGGACTCCAGGATCACACCGTGAGCCAAAGGCAGATGCTCAACCACTGAGCCACCCAGGCTGCCCCCAACATACCTACTTTAAATAGCCCAACTGGCACTTCTTATGTATTATCTATTGATCTAACACTGCCTGTCATCTACTTTATATTTTTACTTCACTCCTTTCCTAGAGTCAGTAACTTATTTGCTTATTGTCTTAACTCTATTGCCTCTATCTCTGTCTGAGAACTCACATAAATGCACTTTAAAACTGGGTTCAGTACTAATATCTCTCTACTTTTTCCCCACGAGCATAGAGAAATACACAAGTGTACTAACTGGTCTCAGTTTGAATTTATGACCATATGATCCCCTCAGTGGATTTCATCAGTTTTACTATATTTAAGCTGCTGAATTCACCGTCTCCTTCTCCAGACATTTATTTCACACATCTTTCCTTCTCAAACTTCCAACACCCCCTCTCCCCAGTTCTCATCCTTTCAAAGAGAATAAAGAAATCAGAGAAGAAGTTCCCAAACACCCACACCAAATCTACCTGTCAGCTTTAATTGGTACCCTTATATTCTGCTTTATTCTTGACTTTCAATGGATAGACGTTCCATGAGCATAAGAACATCCCCTCACTGTGCATTTGTTCCTAGTCTTCTTGCCTTATTCAAGGACTTTGTGTTAAGTTACTCTCCTCTTTTCACTGTCATCAATTTTTTCCTCTGTACTTATTCATTCATTACCATCACCATACACAACCAATATAAGTTCACAAAACCCTTCCCTGATTCTATATTCCCGTCTGGCTACCACCTTCTCTATTTGCTCCTCTTTCTAACAAAACTTTTTGAACAGTTGTCCATTTTCATGATCTCTACTGGCCCTTCTATTCATTCTTGAACCCGCTCCATTCCATTAAAACTGGTAGATCATTTGTTAAGTGTTCTTATCAAATAATAATAATAATAATAGAAATAAAGAAGGTAGAAGGAAACATGGTGGTGATGGATATATTTATGGCATAGATAGTGGTGATAGTTTCATGGATGTATACTTCAAATTCATCAAGTTATATACATTAATATGTACAGCATTTGAATACTAATCATATCTCAATAAAGTGGGTTAAAAGTCAGTCAGTTGATAAAAATGCTGTTGTCAAGATCAGCATTGTTTACCCCTAGAACATTAGAATTGAAATTTTTTGTTTCTTTTTTCCCTGCATTTGCCACATTTTATTCATCAACAGATGATGTTGGAAAAATCTCACTGATTTTTCTAAATCCACCCTCATCCAAACTACATCATCTGTTACATGGATTACTGCTGTAGCTTCCTAAGGGTCTCTATACTTCCAGTGGCCCCACCCTTTTATGTCTTACACAACAAACATGGGGATTGTTTTCAAATGATGCCAGATTCGGTTACTCCTCCTCTTAAAACCCTCCAAGAGATTCCTGTCTCACCCAGAATAAAGTTTTACTCTAATAATGTTGCATCCATACATTACTTGGTCGCTCTGCTAGTTTTCTCACACAATTCACCAGTCTCCACTTGATTCCTCCATTCCCACCACCCTAGCATCCAAGCTCCTCCTTGACCAAAGCTAGGAAACGCTAGCCACAACAGCTTTGTACTTACCATTTACTTTACCTGGAGAGCTCTTTCCAAGGTATTAAGAGGACTCTCTTTAGGTAAAAGTTTGAAAGGTAGAAACTGAACTGCTTCTATTCTCACAAAAAGCAAGTGGAGATTTAGCAACAAAGTAAATATTGGTAGGAGAGGACAAAGAAGTGGGAGAAATGTGAGCAGCTTTGAGGATAAACAGTGAGGTTAGAAAGGGTTTCCCTCTTTGAAGGTGTGATTATTTCATCCACTCTGAACTGTTTGCTTTTTCTTTAAGATTTTCCAAACTTAGATCTATGGAGGGCAAAGATTTTTGTCTGTAATGTGTACACTATGGCCATGTACATCACTGACAAGTGATTTTTTTTTTTAGTCTGTAAAAAGCATTTATTCTGAGAATCTAAAAATCTAGGCAAAGAATATTGAACTTTTTAGAAGAAGCCTGCACAAGATTTTGTGGTTTCCTCCTAATACACTAACAAACCTTAATAAGAAGCAGAAAATAAAAACTTTTAAAACATTATTGCTCCAGTTTGTCTGTAGTTATGAGATTTAAAATATTCCTCTTCTATTGAGGTAAAAGCTGCAAACTTTGGTAAAGTTAGAAAAATTAACAAATCATTCCAAAAAATACAAAACTAGAAAAGAAAAAAATTACAAAAAACAAAAACACAACTGAACTCTAAGTTATAGCTTTCTTGGTACATATACTATAACTACAAAAAACCCTTTCATTCAAAAAAGTACTTAAAAAAATCTCTCCTCTTAAAATTCTCAGTTGGTGAGCTCACAATTCAATTGAAAGGATCCACCAAAATGAAATCACCCCAAACATTCATCCATTCTTGGGAAGCAAAGATTCAACAAATGCTAAACAGACATAGTGTTCTGTTGAATTCAAATTGCTTCTCCCCAGTTCAAAGTAGTTTATTTTGAGCTACACTAGCAAGAAATTTAAGATGTCTGTTTTAAAATAATAAATTCAAAATGCTTCTTTATTAAAATATAATTTACTCTCTTAGACCTTTTTATTCATGTTCAAATCCTTGAAATTCATAGATCTGTCTAATGCTCAATAATAAATGGATCTTTCTCTTTTACCTAAATGATATTTGGAATTATTTCATAACCACATTGATAAATCAAATCAGGGCATTAAGTATTTACTAGGTATCTCTTTGTAAGTTACTGGGCAAAGGAGCATTATAAAAGAAGTTACAATAAATCCAAGGAATTCTGCTTAAAAGCCTAAAACAAATGACAAACAAATACACATAACAAAAAGGCAAATAAACAACTTTCTCCTGTCAACAGCTGCTCTCTTGTCTTCCACAGTAGACCAGGCTCAAGTGGTCTTTTGGCCCATCTGGCTTTCCCCTGGACTGTAGTTCATTCTGCATGCCTTCTAGACTAGTGTGTATTATCAGTCAACACTTCATTAATTTTTCAGTTTCAGGATTTTATTGAATCCTCATTCTATAGCCTCATTCCTGTTTTTTTCATTATTAATATTATTAATATTTTATACTTTAAGAGTATCTTAGAAAAGAGAAGCATATTCTTGTTTTCAATCCACCATCTTGGATGACAACTCTAAGTTTTCTTCTGATAATTTTTTTTTATAATACTCTAATCTCTTCTGGCAACTTCCCCTGACATCTATGTGCTTATCAGTCACACATCTACTTTCTGGAAACTTGTTGATATTGTCTGTCATCTCAGGAAGCCCTTCAGCCCTGAGCAGACTGGAGGATATGGTCACCCTAGCCTTGTAATAAATATCAAGTTTCAGGGGCAGTCATATTGCTTAAGTGTTGTCTCAAAAGTGTTCTGTTGAGCAAAAACTTCTAGAAGAGTGGTGTCCAAGTGATACAGAAAATAAGCAACAAATACAGGCTATACATGCAAACTTAAATTGTCTCATAACCTCATTTTAAAAGATAGAGAACCAGGTGATCTTAATTTTAATAATATATTTAATGTATCCCAATACATTTGAACTATATTCATTTGAATATATAGTGAATATCATCGTTAATGAAATATTTTACATTATGTATATATGTCATTAATGAGATAGTGTCATGTAAACTCATTAAAAGTAGAAAATGAGAGGAAAAAAAACCATCTGGTTGTGGTGGCCAACATTAAATCTACAATTTTATGGGGATAGCATAATAATAGAGCCTTTATTACTAAGCCTACTTAATAGATTATGTGGAATTAATTAGACACTAAAGAAAATATCAAACATAGAGTAATCTTATAGTAGAAATTTAGTAAAAATTTTGGACTATAACAGAATTCATTTTGAACTGCTTTTTAAAAGTTTCTCCCTCTCTCTGTCCTTTCTTTTTCTTGCTTATGCTCTATCAAAAAATGGAGGAGTTTATTGCTTAGAACTTTCAAGTACCCATTTAACAGTGCATGTAACTGCATAGCAGCAACCACCATCATCATGAGTGCTAATTAACTTATGGTTTGTATTGGTATAAATATAAAAAATTGATTAGTGAAGATATATTTATATATAATATATTTATTTATATTAAGTACATAATATAAATCAAATATGCTTATATATATAATATATATAAATAACATCAGTCCTATATTTGTAGAATTTCCAAGACCTATAAGTGAATTATTTATGTTCTTTATTCAATTTTACTTTACTACATTTTTGAGGTTATAAACTATACTGGAGTGCTGTTTGTAATGTGGAATTCAAAAACATTTCACAATACCTTGCTCTTGAATGTAGTTTAAAGTACATGTATATAATCAAATTTAGAGCACTTTGTAGAGTATTCTTACTGAATTGAAATAAATGTAATAAAACAAAGTCTTGTAAGCACTTCCTACTTTTCATGTATTTTGTTATGTTCTGGAAATAAAAGACAAATAGGACGTTGGTCTTGATGTCAAATAGGACATCAGAGACAAGTACAGGAGGGACACACCCATAAAACACACACACACACACACACACACATACCCCCAAACCTATAATCTGATATGGTATATGCTTCATTGGGAAAGAGATATGCGGCACAGTCGACAGAGAGATTAACTTTCCCAAGAAGTATCTGGGAAATCTATAGAGGGGATGATATTTGAGCTGTTAACTAGATTGGTTGGCATTATGCATGACACAAACAAAAAGAGAGAGTGCGGTTGGGAGGAACTTTCGTGACCAAAGAGTAGTCTAAGCAGAACACTGAAGCTAAAGTGTGTGTAATTTAATCTGTAACCATGAGTAGGCTTGTGTAGTGAAATACAGACATTGCATCTTCTGTAACAGTTGGAAAAGAGGCTGGAACTTAAGCTTGATTAATTTAGTAAAGTATTTGAATCTAGTGTCTTCCCTACAGCTTCACTTTCAAAGATAGAAGTTATTCTTTCTCAAGCAGTTTATACCCTTTTATTCTTTTTCATAGAGTACTAAACTCATGATCTGCTTTGTTATACATTTTACTGAATTAATATTAATTATAATAGCATATATATTATAGAGCATGCAATTTACATATTAAAACAGCATTGTCATTCAGATCTATATAAATTAAATATTCAACTACATAGCCCTATGTAGGTAATGTTTTCCACCTACACAGACCTAGCCTTCAGACTCTCAGCAGTTTTTGTCTCCATATTCCCATGCATTTCTCTTGTACGTATGTATTCATGTAAATACAAATAGATCTACCAAAGTGATTTTAACAGGTGCATAATATTCCCAAATATAAATTCTGAATGATTTACTTATAAATTTCTTTATTAGTAATCACTTAAGTTATGTTTAGTTTTTCTGTTTCACGAAACATAGAAAAGAAGTTATCGAATGTGTGCATGCCTGCCTGAGTACACACCCTGACACATCCAATCTCCATAATACATTCAAAATATTTATCAACACTAAGGTACACTGATTATAAGAATGCACACACTAATTAATAGAAGCACTAAACCAATAAAAATTGGCATCATCTGTAAACAATCAGTACAGGATGCTTATGCATAAGCAATGAATGTCTCTACCTGTATTGACAGTTACATGACACACTGGAAAGAGTAGTAGACAAACCATCAAGATATGTTTGAAGCAAGTTCTGCTATGCATTGCCTGTGGGATTTTGAGCATATCACTGTGCTTTGGATTGATCTCATCTGTAAAAAAGGGCGGAAAATGGTAATAATAACTTCATAGGGTTGCTTTGAGAACTGCATGAAAAAACTGACTTTGAGTGTATTTTGTAATGGAAGAGTGTTACAGCAATACATCATAATATGGGATTTACTTTATTTTAAAGTACTGGTAGTCCTGCATGAGTAAGGTTCTACGCTAAAGGTTTATGTACACTAGCAATGGTGTTTCTTTTTTTTTTTTTTTTTTGAAGATTTTATTTATTCATTCATGAGAGACACAGAGAGAGTCCTGAGAGGCAGAGACACAGGCAGAGGGAGAAGCAGGCTCCATGCAGGGAGCCCAATGTGGGCCTCGATCCTGAGACTCCAAGATCAGGCCCTGGGCTGAAGGTAGCACTAAACTGCTGAGCCACCCGGGCTGCCCAGCAATGGTGTTTCTAATTGGCCTGTACATCAGTTAGGGGGAAAAAGAAACTCCCCAGTGGTAGCCATTTAATTAAATCCTATTGATAATCTTTCTTAAAAAATACGATAAGACATAGTTATCTATCTTTTATTTTTTAAAAATATTTATTTATTCATTTGAGAGTGTGAGTGGTGAGGAGGGGTAGAGGAGGGAGAGAAGCAGACTCCCACCTGAGCGTGGAACCTGACCTGAGATTCTCAGGACCCAGGACCTGAGCCAAAAATCAGGAGTCTGATGCTCAGCCAACTGAGCCATCCAGGTGCCCCAGTTATCTCTCTTTTAAGGTCACCTGGCATTGTAGTTGTAATTCATCAGATTTGGGGTTAAGCTGTGGATTTCCCACCCAGTATCCATATTCCACTCACTTGCTTAGGCTCCTCTGAGCCTTGGTTTTATCACTAGTAAAATGGATTAAGAATACCAACTCGCAGAATCAGTGTGAGAATGTAGTTAGGCAGTAAAGTACTGGGAAAGATAGCAAGAACAGTATTGCTTTTCTTATTATCCCATAATTATCATAATTAATTTTAACAACTGTAGTAGCTTTGTCCATTTTACACTGTACCTTAGATTCATTGAGCTTTAGATTTCTCATCTGTAGAATAGGAATAAAATGAATTTCACTGCTTTCATGGGTTAATAGGAAATATGCTCTGAAAAATATTCAGTTTTCTAGTAATGCAAATAAAATGTATCATCATTTTAAAATTAGATTTGCCTTGTAACGGACCTCTTAATCCTGGAGAAAATAATAGTTCCTTCTAGAGCCCCTTTCCTAACTATCAAGGAACCATATTGTGACAAATTTTATAATTTATATTTGATAGTGGGTAAATCTATGGACGAATGAAAGACAATGAAAATCTTTGCACTGTCAGCTTTTTTGTTCTCCTCAATTCTCAGCTAAAAAGTCAAATATAAGGAAGAATTTTTTGGCTAGCCCAGTTAAAGATTCTCCACTCTCCATTCGATGCATTATTTCATGTTTTCACTTACTCATCTACATCTGTATATCTTTATTTATTTTTTTAGAAAGCGAGAGAGAGAAGTGGCAGGGAGAGAGAGGGAGAGGAGAGAGAGAATCTTAAGCAGGCTCACTCCCAGTGCAGAGCCTGTCCTGGGGCTCCAGCAAACGACCTGAGTCCAAATCAAGAGTCGGAC
The DNA here is from genome assembly GCF_011100685.1 of Canis lupus familiaris. Lineage (NCBI taxonomy): Eukaryota > Metazoa > Chordata > Mammalia > Carnivora > Canidae > Canis > Canis lupus. The sequence goes on along the minus strand of NC_049242.1, from coordinate 46,195,606 downwards.
ACTTAACTGACTAAGCCACCAAGCACCCTGACTTATTTAATTTTGACTTGTTTATTTAACACTGTTAGCAGCAAGAAGCAGAAGACTTGTCTATTTTATTCACTATTAAATCCCCAAAGAAGATGTATAGTAGGTATTCTATTAATATTTCAGATGAGTAAGTGAAGGAAAAATAATTCTCTTTAAGCTCTTAGTTCTCTTTCTATGTAATTGCAGAATGAAACCCATTTAATTCAATGAGAAAACATGGAGAACACGAAAGCATTTGTTTCATGTACCAAGAATGACTCAAGTCTTTTCCCTCCACTTCCCTGGATGGTTGGCAGGTTTAATCACAGGCTAAGCAAGATCAGAAGCCATCAGACTGGTCAATTCTTGATACATAGGTAATAGATTTTGTTTCCAAAACAGACAAGAAAGTGTTGCTGATTGTCTCAGTTTTTTGATAAATAGATCAAAAATCTAATTTGAAGAAGATAAGATGATGAATGTAAAGGTAACCAGTGTCAGTGCCACAAGATATACTGATGTTTAGCAGACATGATGTTGCTTGAAATTATAAAGATGCAGTGAGCTTGAACTACTTACAAAACCCCTAAAAAGCATTGTCTGTTCATTACTATAGATTCATGCTATGTTATCCAAATCCTGGTAATCTGGGTCTCAGACTATATTTCATAATTTAAGATCATTAAATTTTCCTTTTGAAAAAACCTGTGATTGAGAGAAACACTAGAAATCTTCTAAACGTGAACTCTAAATATCTTTTTGATTTGCTTCCCTATGCCTCTCTTAATTGCAGACTCTAATACATGTTAGCGACTTTTAAATCAATATAAATTTACACAGTAATGCATACATAGGAATAGAGTCAAATGGCTCAGTTTCAAATTCTAGTTCTGGCACAAAGATACAAGTAATAATGCTACAGTGAACATGAGCATGAAGATGTCTCTTCAGTATAGTCTTTTCGTTTATTTTGAATATATACCCACAAGTGGAATTACTGAATCACATCGTAGTTCTACTTTTAATTCTTTTGAGGAATGTTGGCACTGTTTTCCATAGCAGCCATATCCATTTACAGTCCCACCAACAGTGCACAAGGGTTGCCTTTTCTCCACATCCTCACCAGCTATTGTTATTTATTTTCTTAAAAAACAAAAACAAAAAAAAAACAAACGCTTTTTATTTATTTATCTGAGAGAGTGAGAGAGAAAGAGAGAGAGAGCGAGAGAGAGAATCTCAAGCTGACTCTGCGCTGAGTGTGGAGCCAAATGCAGGTCTTAATCTCACGATCCTGAGATCTTTACCTGAGCCAAAATCAATTCAGATGCTGGACCAACCCAGATGCCTCTATTTGTTTCTTTTTGGTGATAGCCATTCTAACAGCATAAGGTGTTGTCTCATTGTGATTTTGATTCCCATTGTCCCCAGTGACTAGTGATGTAGAGCACCTTTTCATGTACCTCTAGGTTCTCTTGAGGTATCTTCTTTGAGACATGTCTATTCAGATTTTTGCTCATTTTTAAATTGGATTATTATTTATTGTTATTAATTGCCATTGAGTTGATTTCTTTATATCTGCGATATAAAGCCCTTATAAGGTATATGGTTTGTAAATATTGTTTCCTCTCCCATAGGTTGTCTTTGCACTTTGTTGATGACTTCTTTTGCTCTGCAGAAGACTTTTAGTTTGATGTCTTGTTTCTTATAACGTTGAATTGTGCTTTAGGTGTCTTATCCAAAAAAGATACATATCAACTACATATCAATGAGGTTCTTTCCTGTTTTTTTTTTTTCCTAGAAGTTTTATGATTTCCATTCTTACATTTAAGTTAACCCATTGTGAGTTAACTTTTGTGAGTAGTGTAAAATAAGGGTTTAGTTTCATTCTTTTACATGTGAATATCCATTTTCACAGTGCCATTTGTTGAAAAGATCATCTTTTCTCTGTTGAATATTCCTGGATCCTTTGTCAAATATTGGTTGGCTAAATATGCTTTGGTTTATATCTGGGCTCTTGATTCTGTTCCATTGGTCTATGTGCCGGTTCTTTTTTTTTTTTTTTTTAATTTATTTTTTATTGGTGTTCAATTTACTAACATACAGAATAACCCTCAGTGCCCGTCACCCATTCACTCCCACCCCCCGCCCTCCTCCCCTTCCACCACCCCTAGTTCGTTTCCCAGAGTTAGCAGTCTTTACGTTCTGTCTCCCTTTCTGATATTTCCCACACATTTCTTCTCCCTTCCCTTATATTCCCTTTCACTATTATTTATATTCCCCAAATGAATGAGAACATATAATGTTTGTCCTTCTCCGACTGGCTTACTTCACTCAGCATAATACCCTCCAGTTCCATCCACGTTGAAGCAAATGGTGGGTATTTGTCATTTCTAATAGCTGAGTAATATTCCATTGTATACATAAACCACATCTTCTTTATCCATTCATCTTTCGTTGGACACCGAGGCTCCTTCCACAGTTTGGCTAACGTGGCCATTGCTGCTAGAAACATCGGGGTGCAGGTGTCCCGGCGTTTCATTGCATTTGTATCTTTGGGGTAAATCCCCAACAGTGCAATTGCTGGGTCGTAGGGCAGGTCTATTTTTAACTGTTTGAGGAACCTCCACACAGTTTTCCAGAGTGGCTGCACCAGTTCACATTCCCACCAACAGTGTAAGAGGGTTCCCTTTTCTCCGCATCCTCTCCAACATTTGTGGTTTCCTGCCTTGTTAATTTTTCCCATTCTCACTGGTGTGAGGTGCTATCTCATTGTGGTTTTGATTTGTATTTCCCTGATGGCAAGTGATGCAGAGCATTTTCTCATGTGTGTGTTGGCCATGTCTATGTCTTCCTCTGTGAGATTTCTGTTCATGTCTTTTGCCCATTTCATGATTGGATTGTTTGTTTCTTTGGTGTTGAGTTTAATAAGTTCTTTATAGATCTTGGAAACTAGCCCTTTATCTGATATGTCATTTGCAAATATCTTCTCCCATTCTGTAGGTTGTCTTTGTGTTTTGTTGACTGTATCCTTTGCTGTGCAAAAGCTTCTTATCTTGATGAAGTCCCAATAGTTCATTTTTGCTTTTGTTTCTTTTGCCTTCGTGGATGTATCTTGCAAGAAGTTACTATGGCCGAGTTCAAAAAGGGTGTTGCCTGTGTTCTTTTCTAGGATTTTGATGGAATCTTGTCTCACATTTAGATCTTTCATCCATTTTGAGTTTATCTTTGTGTATGGTGAAAGAGAGTGGTCTAGTTTCATTCTTCTGCATGTGGATGTCCAATTTTCCCAGCACCATTTATTGAAAAGACTGTCTTTCTTCCAATGGATAGTCTTTCCTCCTTTATCGAATATTAGTTGCCCATAAAGTTCAGGGTCCACTTTTGGATTCTCTATTCTGTTCCACTGATCTATATGTCTGTTTTTGTGCCAGTACCACACTGTCTTGATGACCACAGCTTTGTAGTACAACCTGAAATCTGGCATTGTGATGCCCCCAGATATGGTTTTCTTTTTTAAACTTCCCCTGGCTATTCGGGGTCTTTTCTGATTCCACACAAATCTTAAAATAATTTGTTCTAACTCTCTGAAGAAAGTCCATGGTATTTTGATAGGGATTGCATTAAACGTGTATATTGCCCTGGGTAACATTGACATTTTCACAATATTAATTCTGCCAATCCATGAGCATGGAATATTTTTCCATCTCTTTGTGTCTTCCTCAATTTCTTTCAGAAGTGTTCTATGTAGGATTTATCCCTGGGACACAAGGCTGGTTGAACACCCGTAAAACAATTAATGTGATTCATCATATCAGCAAGAGAAAAACCAAGAACCATATGATCCTCTCATTGGATGCAGAGAAAGCATTTGACAAAATACAGCATCCATTCCTGATCAAAACTCTTCAGAGTGTAGGGATAGAGGGAACATTCCTCGACATCTTAAAAGCCATCTATGAAAAGCCCACAGCAAATATCATTCTCAATGGGGAAGCACTGGGAGCCTTTCCCCTAAGATCAGGAACACGACAGGGATGTCCACTCTCACCACTGCTGTTCAACATAGTACTGGAAGTCCTAGCCTCAGCAATCAGACAACAAAAAGACATTAAAGGCATTCAAATTGGCAAAGAAGAAGTCAAACTCTCCCTCTTCGCCGATGACATGATACTCTACATAGAAAACCCAAAAGTCTCCACCCCAAGATTGCTAGAACTCATACAGCAATTTGGTAGCGTGGCAGGATACAAAATCAATGCCCAGAAGTCAGTGGCATTTCTATACACTAACAATGAGACTGAAGAAAGAGAAATTAAGGAGTCAATCCCATTTACAATTGCACCCAAAAGCATAAGATACCTAGGAATAAACCTCACCAAAGATGTAAAGGATCTATGTGCCGGTTCTTATGCTAATACCATACTGCTGTGATTATTATAGCCCTACAATATAGCTTGGAATTAGAAAGGTGATGCCTCCCCTTTTGTTGGGATTGCTTTAGCTATTCGAGGGCTTTTGTGGTTCTACATTAATGTTAGGATTTTTTTTTTTTTTTTTTACTACTTCTCTAAAAATTGCCATTGGGATTTTGATAGGGTTTGTGTGGAATCTATAGATAGCTTTGGGTAGCATAGACATTTTAACAGTATGAATTCTTCCAGTCTATAGGCACATGGTACCTTTCCATTTATATGTGTCGTTTTCAATGTCTTTCATCATAGCCTTATATTTTTTGGTGTAGAGATCTTTTACTTCCTCTATAAAATGTATTCCTAAATATTTTATTAGGAATGGGGTGATTGGAGTTCTTTTTTTCAAATAATTTGTTGTTAGTGTGTAGAAACACAAATGTACTAGTGTGTAGATTTTATATGGTAATTTTGTATTTGGCAACTTTATTGAAGTTTTTGATCAGAGCTAGCAGGCTTTTTTTAAGCAGGATTTTAGAATTTTCTTCCTGTGTTTTAAGATTTAAAAAAAAATTATTTATTTGACAAAGAGAGGGGAGAGAAAGAGTAAGTAGGAGGAGAAGCAGGCAGAGGGAGATGGAGAAGCAGACTCCATGTTTAGCAGGGAGCCCAACATGGGGCTTGATCCTAGGACTCCTGAGATCATGACTTGAGCTAAGGGCAGACACTTAACTGACTGAGCCACCCAGGCACTACTAGAATTTTCTATATATAAAATCACGTAATATATAAATAGAGATAATTTTACTTCTTCCTTTACAATTCTGATGGCTTTCATTATTATTATTATAATTGTTATTATTGTTACTATTAGTGCCCAACTGCTTTGGCAAGGACTTCTAGTACTGTGTTGAATAAAAGTGGTAAGATGAGACACCTTTATCTTGTTCCTGGTCTTAAAGGAAAAACTTTCATTTTTTCACTACTGAGTGTGATGCTAGCTTGGCATATCTGATCTTTATTATGTTGAGGTAAACTAGATGAAATTTTGAGTAATTTGAGATTTGGCACAATTCATATGACATTTTAGGCCACCTTGCTTGATGGTAACAAGCAAAATTCTAGGGTTGGAAGGGACTTTGGTTTTATTTCTTTTCCCTTTAGTTCAATACACTCAGTCTTATAGTTTAGCTCTTTTTTTTTTTTTAACAATTTCTCTTTGTCTATGACCTACCTCTACTCCAAATGAAACATGCTAATGTATCATTAAAATCTCTATTTGAAGGGGATTATTATTTGTAGAAGAAAAATCCAGAATTTTCTATTGTATGTTGTATAAATTAAGTAGGCTCCACACCCAATATCAGGCTCAAAATCAAATTCTCAAGATCAAGAGTCACATGCTCTACTGGCTTAGCCAGCCAGACGCCCCTTATATAAACTTTTAAAACATTATGTTTTTATACTCTTAATTATAGAGAACAAACTGATGGTGACCAGAGGGGAGGGGGTTGGGGGAATGAATTAAATAGGTGATGGAGATTAAGGAATGTTCTTGTTGTGATGAACTTGGCATCATCACTTGGTTGTTGTATGTTTGTGTTGAATCACTAAATTATATACTTGAAACTATTATTATACTGTATGTTAACTACTGGAGTTTAAATAAAAACCTTAAAAAATCAGTATTTTTTTATTCACTACAATGCTTATTTATTAATTTATTATTTTACTTTTAATATAATCTGTCATTTTAATTATTTTTTAAAGATTTATTTGTTTATTTATTCATGAGAGACAGAGAGAGAGAAAGAGAGAGAGAGAGGCAGAGACACAGGCAGAGGGAGAAGCAGGCTTCCTGCAAGGAGCCCGATGTGGGACTTGATCCCAGATTCCGGGATCACGACCTGAGCTGAAGGCAGACACTCAACCACTGAGACACCCAGGCATCCCAATTTAATTTATTTTTAAGTTTACTATATTAATTGGATTTATTAACTTATTTTCTGTTTAGATATTTACGATAAGACAGTAGTACATGGCACGACATTAAAGTATTTCAAATTAACATACATTTCATGAAGAATAAAGCATATACAACCTATGATTATAGCTATGCAAAGTTCGAGATGCACATATAATAAGACTGGAATGGAACAAAGACATAAAGAGTTGATTTGTAAGAAAGTAGGATATCTACTGATTTTTTCTTCAGATTTTGCTATTATGATGTTTCTTGAATATTTTTAAATAAAACACTATAAATGTAAATGCCTACAATATAGTGTTACTGTTTTCTACTCTCTAGGGCTTGTCAAACATGAGATTGTACTAGGCTTGGAGAGATGGAGAATTAAATGCTAACATCAGCAGGGGATTCATAGGCAATCAGGAAATGATTATTGAAGAGCTGCTCACTGAGCTAGGCATAATGGAAGACACATAGTAATAAAGACACTGTCTCAACTTAAGTTTAATCATAGAAGATATAATAGACTCTATTACTTTATTGTTTATTTTTTTTTCTTTGCAAATGTCTAGTCTCCATCTACCTCCACCTATGCCACTGAAACTTGAGGAGGAATAGTCATCTCAGAATTTTAAAGCTAGAAGACTGGCAAAAGCTGTCGTTTTCAACTATATCTTAGGTACAGTTCCCAAATTAGAAATAATCCAAGCTTCTAGTCTTCATATGGCTGCTTCAAAAATAAGTTTACATAACTTTTGATCTTTTAATCATTCATAATTAGCAGAATAGGAAGTTGTTCATTTCGGAATTTTTTTTTAAAGATTTTATTTATTTCTTCATGAGAGACAGAGACACAGACAGAGGGAGAAGCAGACTCCCTGTGGGGAGCCTGATGTGAGACTTGGTCCCAGGACCCCGGGTTCACGATCTGAGCCTAAGGCAGACGCTCAACCCCTGAGCCAGCGAGGCTTCCCTCATTTCTGGATTTTCAACAGGACGCCTTCTACTGCAGACTTCTGCTTGAGGCAAAATTTAGTCTTCTTTTATAATTCGTAGCCTTGGGATTTAGCTATATAACACTTCCCACTCACTGTCACTCTGTATTTTTGCTTGGGTTAATTTCAATATAGTACATTAAAAGTCAAACAGAGCTGGGTAGCAATCTAGGGCAGTAATGGACAAGGTCTGAATTTCTGATTTCCAGGAAGGGTAGGTTTTACTTGACTCCTGTCATGATCTCATCAATGCTGCACAATATTCTCATAACAAAGTTTCTGTAGAGAAAGAAATTTTATGTGGTTCATTTTAAACTTCTTAGCTTAGGTAGTAGTTAACCACATAGCTGAAAAGCTGCCTGGCTGTATGGAGATTGTCTTTACTCATCTGAGATTACCTTTTTACACCAGAACAGAAATCTACCTCATTCCTTTTTAATGATTTCATAATATCCCATTGTATGGATCTACTATCATTTATTTCACTGGTTACTCATTGATGGCTGGTTAGGTGGCTTCCAGTTATTTGTTGGTATAAGCAATGCTGCACAACTATTTCACGATTGTATTTTTATTATAAGCAATGCTGCATAACTTTGTATTATTGTATGCACTATTATGACTATATCTATAAAGTAAATTTCTACCAGAGGACTTGTTGGGTCAAAGTAAAAGCACAATTTTGAACGATGTTGTCAATTACATTTTAAAGAGTTTTTTTTTTAATTATTTTGTTTGTGTTCTAAAGAGATTTGTCATAAGATTTTGCACGTTTTGCCAGGCCTCCTATTAACATCAGGCAATATAAAGCTTTGCATGGCTTTCTGCCAATTTGATAGTTGAAAAAATAGGTCTTAAGATATATTTTATCAATTAGTTGTGATCTTTATGTGAAGATTGTGAGAGCTCTGAGCACAGATTTGCTTTTATTGCAGCCTCTCAAGTTGAGTATTGTTACCATAGAATTGGCAACTTAAGGTGCATGAGGAGGCTTCATTATTCCCTTAATGAAAATTCAGTGAGAAAATGAACTGTACCAGATTTTCAGCTTATTAAAAATATCCAACATAAATCCAAGATGCAGAAAAGAGACTTGTAAATTTTTTTTTAAATTTTTATTTATTTACTTGAGAGAGAGCTTGCGAGAGAGTACAAGCAGGGGGAGCAGAGTACAAGTAGTGGGAGGGACAGAGGAGGAGGAAGAAGCACACTCTCTGCTGAGTGTGGACCCTGATGTGGGGTTGGATCCCAGGACCCTGGGGTCATGACTTGAGCTGGAGGCAGATGCTTAATTGACTAAGCCACCCAGATGCCCCATAACTTACAAAATTTAAAATAAATGATTTCATGCAGTGGGAGGATATAGGTTCTTGAACAAGAAGAGACATTATGAAAGTAATTTTGCCCCATCAGGACACTTCACTGTAATGTCCACCCATTGGAGATTTGTTTGTCCAAGAACAAAGAAGGCTGTATTTCCATTCAGCCCCTGAAAGCTTACATTGCATGACTTAATATGTTTCTAGTTGTGGATACAGGCCTTCTGATTGGATGAGTTTATCAGGGCCCATCTCCTCAAGGGATAGATACGAGATCAGCTTTTCGGGCTCTACTGGGATTCTGCTTCGGCTAATCCTACTGAAATGGCCATAGCCTAAGGAATCTTCTGTTTGATGGAAAAATCATACCCTGCTTGAAATTTCAAACTTTTAAGTAGTAATTGGTTTTGCTAAAGCCGTAGCTCCTTCCCTAATAGCTTCTCTCTCCACCAGTACAAACTACAATATATTTAAATTGAATAAACATGGAAAAGTGGTATTAATCTACATGTTCATTTTAAATATTATTCACATAGCCAGATATTTATAGTAGATGAAAATAAAAACTGAAATGGCAAAAGAATTGATACTAGTTAATGGCAGTTTAGGAATTTTAAACCCCACTGGAGGACGGGTTTGGATTTTATGTTGCTCTCGTGAGACACTGTTTAGTCACTATCTGTTCTTGAACGCACATGAGCAGGAAAACATGGAAGAAGCATTAAACGCCTATAAAATCATGCATACATAAGACTGCCATTCCTAAGCGATGTTATAAACTCATTGAAATGACAGAATGAAAACACTCTAGAAAAATTCTCCCTTTTTATTCCACACCTGGGGAAAAAAAAAAGCTATTTCGTGCACATGACTAAAAAGGCCCTGTAACACCCAAACATAGGAGTTCCTGGTGCCTGGTAATTAACTCTTTCAAAATACCAAAGTAATGAAAAAAAAAGTGAGGTAAAAAATAAAAATATATATTACCCGTAAAATTGATTTATAGAGACACAAATGAATCCAAATAAAAATGCCAGCACTACTTTTTTTTTTTGAAGTGGTGAATGACTCTAAAATTTAATGGAAATGCAAATCTCCACAATCCTTGTGTCCAGGGAGGGCACAGATGGAGTTTATACTCTGATAACAGGACCTGTTGTGAAGGGACAGTAATTAAGATGGTGTGAAATTGGCACAAGGGCAGACAAGCCCACAAGTGGAACAGAAAGTAAGTGCAGACTCAAGCTCATGCATCATGCTCATGCTTGCTCATGCAAGCTCATGTATTTATTGCTTTATGGCACTGGTGACACTGCAGCACATGAATGAAAAAGATGGCTGTTAGAATAAATGCTGCTAGGTCATTTGGAATCCATATGAAAAGTGTAAATAAATCTTGACCTCTGTATGATGATACTATACACAAAGATCAATTCCAGAAGGACTATGGATCTAAATGTGAAAGTTAAGCAACAAGCAACAGGCTTTTGGAAGATAATGGAAGACAATATATTTATGAGCTGCGAGTAGGCAAAGACTCCTTGGGACAAAAAAAAATCACTAATTATACTACAAGCATTGATGATAAATCATACTATATTAAAATTAAGAATCATTTATTACTATGTAGTATTATTAAGAATTGTTTATCAATAATCATTACCAATAGAAGAGTGAAAAGCTAAGGCAGAGAGTGAGAGAAGAGATCTGATGTGCCGTGAGATGAAAACAATTCCTGCATAAATGCTACAAATCCATAAGGAAAAAAGATAATGAAATTTTAAAATTGGCAAGTAGTTAAGCTCTTCACAAAAGAGGTTTTTCAAGTGGACAATAAACATATATGGAGTATAACCGCTTCGTTAATCATTGGCAGCGTGCAAATAAAGCGGTGACACTGTATCACACAAGAATATTAAAAAGACTAACATCACCAGAAGTTGCCAAGGATGTAAGATAAGTAGAAGTCCCAGACGTGGTTGGTGGCAGCATAAGGGTCTTTGAAACACTTTGGAAAAACCATTCTGCAGTGCTTACTAGAGTTCACGCATGCTAAAATGCAGTACTCTGCAGTGTGTACTGAATGTAGGCTTGCTCCATGACCCAGCAACTCCATGCACCCATCAGAATTGTGTTGTGTGCAAATGCTCAGTGAAAGGCGTGTTCCTGAATGTTTATAGAGACACCATCATAGCCTCAACTGTACCCACTGCAAATATCTATCAGCAATACATTCTATGACTTATGATATATTTATAAAGTGCAATATAATAAATCAAGAGGAATAAATACACTATTCATAAATATTATAACATAGACAAATCTCCCAGAGAAGGCTGAACAAAAAAATCCAGAAACAAAAAGCACAGGTAGGCAGATGCAGCTGAGAGTTGCAGAAAGACAAAGTCTGAAAACTGCCCATTTGATTTGGTGGTTGGGAAGTAGTTTGTGACATAAAAACACCTGAAGAGAAAGCAAAATTACTTTGGGTTGATGACTGATAAAAAGTGAGAGTTGGGCACACTATTTTTGAGGAGTATAAAGTGAAAATGCAAAAGTGATTAAATCATAGCCGGGAGGAATCCCGAAAGCTGGAACAGCATAGAGAATTATTGAAAACAGTAGAAGAGAGGGTGTAAAATACATAATGATAAAACTGATAAAACTTTGGAAACTTATAGGGCAGTGAGAAGAGAACTCAAAATTAGAGAAGACAACACAAAAACAGACATAAGGAAGGAATTCAGAAGCAGAATAAAAAGCAGAACGAAAAAAGTTAATGAGTAAATAAAAATTTACTTCAAGGACAGTAAGACTGGAGAGAAATAATAATGCTTAGGCTTGATATTATTAGCAGTGAAAATAGCATTCATAATCTTTCTGATAAAAGAATTCCAGGAAAATAAAATTGATCAAGTAGTACAATCCATAAACTAGATGTATTTAGAAGAGGAACATGAATCAAAAGAAAACAGAAAATGACTCAGCCAGGTATCCCCATATCAGCTAAAATATAAATTTTTGAGTGAAAAGATTTGGTAATAAAACTCTAACCAATGTTTCCATTGTTTGAGATAGATGTAATTATTTGTAAATATCTCCTTGGTATATTTGGGTCACTTCTTGATTTTCCTCATAATTGTATGAAGCATATTATTGCTTCATTAGGTGGAAGACTGTGGTCAGGTCACATAGACTCTTGTGCATTAGTTTTGTCAACTGTAAAAAGGTGTAAATGTTACTTCCTTCCTTGCATGAAAGGTTGCTGTGAGGATCAATTGATATAAACATATGTGAAATTTTTCTATAGATTATATTTTCAGTACCATTATTATTGTGGTCATAATTATTATTGTGGTTATAATAAATAGAATAATTATACTTCATTTGCAATCTATTTTTAATAAACTTTGTATGTATTTAGAAAATAACTAGAATAATCATTGTATAATTAGATATAATCATTAGATATGTGGGTTGTTGCTTTTTTCCCCATTACAAAGTTATTCCCATAGTCTATTTCTTTCATTATTTGGAAATGCCTACAATATGCCTTTTTAAGTAAAAGTGTTGGTGTTCTTAAATAATGCTATTTGTATAAACAAATGACATTGGAACTTCTACTAATAACTATTTGTCTCTCAATACCTTAAATACAAGAAGTATCAGTATATGTTGTTTTGTAACTTTATGAGAATATTGAATATTTGATAGTCTATGAGTTAATATTATTTCTAGGTATTATAAAAATCAATAATATGGTCTATTTTGGGGAGCATTCTCCTCCTGGTTCTTACTTAAAGAGCCATGGAAACGTTTTTAAATGTCAGTGGAGTACGCTCAGTAATGGCTATCACTAAATTCTTAATACTTGTTCTTTAATAAATTACGTAGAAAGATGAGCTGTATTTTAGAATACATTCAGTAAGAGCTTGAGTAAATTGAATGGAGGCTATTTCATTATTCCCTAATCCATTCCATGTGTTGATGGGATACATTTTGTCAGTTACTTAAAAGGAAACAAAACAAGACAAAACAAAAAAAACAGTACAGTGAATTTGGGAATGTGAAAAATGAAGAGTCTGACTTAACTCAGATCTCCATTTTTCCACCCTTGGGTTTAAGGAAAACTTGGAGGGAATGAAATCTGTTTTCCTGGGATATTAGCAAGTCAGAATGTATTCAGTGGCATGGGCTCCTCATGGGTGATCATTCCACTGCCCTGATGTCTGCAGATCATCTATATGGGGAGCCTGAGGTGTAGGCCTAGGTCACATCTTGTGAAACCAACTCTCTCTCTTCTGTCTTCTTAAGTCCTGGCAGCTCTTGGTCCTCTTCCTCATGTTATAACAATATGTTGGTTTGAGTGACTGAGGTGGAAAGAAGAGCAATCTCTCATACTGCCTTCTTCTTCAACTCAACCATGAAATTGTGGCTCTCATTACTTCTGATAAACTCTTTTGTTTCAGTGAGAGAAACAAGTTTAATAATTCAACACAGGAGCACCTGGTGGCTCAGGTAAGTGTTGACTCTTGATATCAGTTCAGGACTTGCTCTCAGAGCTGTGAGTTCAAGTCCTGCATTGGGCTCCACACGGGGCATGGAGACTACTAAAAAAAAAAAAGCAAAAGCAAAAACAAAACAAAACCAAAAAACTCAAAACATATTTATAACTGTTGACCACTAAGAAGTATCTTGGACTATTGAAAAATTTTAAATGAAAATACTGAGTCTCTGAACACTAAGTTTAGTTTCCATAGTTGAAGAGGGAAAATTAAAATTATATTCTTTTAATATTTTATTAGGTTTCAAGAAAGAATTTTGGGTTGGTTGGGGAATAATAATAGTTTTGATTAAAAGTAGTTTTTAGGGGGATCCCTGGGTGGCGCAGCGGTTTGGCGCCTGCCTTTGGCCCAGGGCGCGATCCTGGAGACCCGGGATCGAATCCCACGTCAGGCTCCCGGTGCATGGAGCCTGCTTCTCCCTCTGCCTATGTCTCTGCCTCTCTCTCTCTCTCTATGACTCATAAATAAATAAAAATTAAAAAAAAAAAAAAAAGTAGTTTTTATTTTTAAAAGATTTATTTATTGGGACCCCTGGGTGGCTCAGGGGTTGGGAGTCTGCCTTTGGCTCAAGGTGTGATCTCAGGGTCCTGGGATCGAGTCCTGCATCAGGCTCCCTGCAGGGAGCCTGCTTCTCCCTCTCCCTGTGTCTTTGCCTCTCTCTGCATCTCTCATGAATAAATGAATAAATAAAATTTTTTTAAAAAGATTTATTTATCTGAGAGAGAGAGAGAGTAGAGAGAGTGGAAGCAGGGGTAGGGGCAGAGGGAAAGAGAAAACCCCAAGCAGACTCTCCACTGAGTGCAGAACCCAATGCGGGGCCAGATCCCATGACCCTGAGTTCACGACCCAAACCAAAATCAAGAGTCTGACGTTTAATCAACTGAGCCACCCACGTGCCTCTAGTTTTGATTGCAAGTTTTGAATTTTTAATTATGGGCAGAAAAATTACTGAATAAATCCCTACTTACTATCTCAATAAATCTGTTTCAATATCTTCCACAGATATTGAATTAAACTAGGAAGGCTCTCTGTATTATACAATGTTAGATTTCCGAGTTGAAAGAAACTTTGAAGATTATAGCATTCAAATGTCTGATCAGTCTTTGATTTCCTCCTGTGTGATTTTTTTTTTCTCCAAGTGGCTGTTTGGAGTTCCATTTTTATAATGCAAAGCATTAACTTGATGGACGACAGAATTGTTAAAACGATTTTCTTGGCAATTTCTCTGTGGCTCCTACCAAATAATCTTACATTCTACCCTCTAGACTGCACAAAACAAGACTCATTGCTTTTCCATAGAGCAAATTTCACAATATCTGAAGGCAGACATAATTTCTCCTCTATATATTTTCTATTGGCTAAACATCTCTCGTTGCTGCAGGTTCTCTTGGTATGACAGTTTGTCAAATTTGAATCTGTTCAAACTCAAGCTACTTTTTAAGAATAAAGGTGCCAGAATTAGACGCAACATGATTTGTCTGAGAGAATCTAGAAGTCTGTATACTGTGGATCTATCTCTCTGGCTTTGAAGTTATCTTGTTGATTTTCCCCATTGCCTAGATAAAGGTGAAATCCAAAACTGAGGACTTTTCCAGTTCCTCATGCTGGGATTTTTATGGTTTAAAGAGTAGATTAAAATTCTAAGTAGTTGGGGCGCCTGGGTGGCTCAGCGGTTGAGCATCAGCCTTTGGCCCAGGGCGTGATCCCAGGGTCCAGGATCGAGTCCCACATCGGGCTCCCTGCGTGGAGCCTGCTTCTCCCTCTGCCTGTGTCTCTGCTTCTCTCTGTGTCTCTCATGAATAAATAAATAAAATCTTTTAAAAAAATTCTAAGTAGTTAATAATATATACTATGTTTTGCACAGACTTGGTTTAAGACAGCTTCATATATTGTCCCACTTTCTGCTGTACTAAAGAAATACGGCTCTCTGTGCTGCACAAAATCATTTGTCTTTACTATACCTTTTGAATATTCCTCTCCCTAGTGCTGAAAATTCCCACACTGCCACACGCTATGGACTGAATTGTGCCTCCTTCACCAAATTCATATGTTGAAATCCCAACCACTAATATACTGTGTTTGGAAATAGAGACATTGAAAAGATAACTGAGGCTAGATGCAGCCATCAGAATGGGGCCCTACTGCAATGGAACTGATGCCCTCATAAGAAGAGCAAGAGATACCAGGTTCATTTGAGGACACGGCCTAAAGACAGTCATCTGCAAGACAAGGAGAGAGACTTCTGGAAAAACTCTTGGACTTTTGTCTTCCTGAACTGTGAGAACATAAATTTGTGTTGTTTAAATCACTTTGCCTGTGGCATTTTGTTATGGTGGCCCTACCAGACTAATACAGTACCCCAGGACCTTCTCTTTCATACACGGCCACAAACTTCCCTCCTAAGAGAGTATTCTGTTCCCCACTTATCTACCAATCTGTCCTTGTCCTAAACACAGTTAAGTCAAGTTATATGTATTTCTGAAATGACAGAAAATAAATTTCTATGTGCTAAGATCCTCTCATCTGTTATTTCTTAGAATGGGGGGGGGGGTTACATGTTATAATTTGAGCATTAAAATCCTCTTATTTTTTTTAAATTTTATTTATTTATTCATGACAGACACACACACACAGAGGCAGAGGCACAGGCAGAGGGAGAAGCAGGCTCCATGCGGGGAGACAGATGTGGGACTCGATCCCGGGTCTCCAGGATCATGCCCTGAGCTGGAGGCAGATGCTCAATTGCTGAGCCACCCAGGTGTCCCTAAAATCCTCTTCTTTAAATATCTTCCCAGTGACACTCTATCTAGTTATGCTCAGTTCTCAGTCCCCCAGTTTGGATTATATAAGCAAATTGGAAAATATTCCGAGGAGAGAAAAATGGAAAGGTGAGGGAACACGTTTTAAGACGAGCGCTAAAGGGAAGATTAATATTAGCTAAGCAAATTTTTTTTCACTATTTGAGGTACTGCCATACAGAAGAGGTATTAGCCTTTATGACTCTCGTAAGAAGGGATGAAATAGGAAAAAATAGATGAAAAACATAGGCTTTATCTCCTGTATCTAATAGACATCTCAATCTTACAGTTCTAAAACTGAATCCTAGATTCCTTCCTGAATTAAATCTCCTCTGATAGTAAAACCCCCATTTTAGTAAATTGGATCAACTTTCTTCTGCTCAAGTCAAAAACTGGAGGCAACCAACCACTTACTGCTTTTATTTTTTTCTTTACCTTCTACACGCAATCTGTGAGCAAGTGCTGTGAGCTCTACCCCCAAATCATCCACAGTCCATCTCTACCTGACGCAAACTTAGCCCAAGATAATGACTCTAGCCACAGCCTCTTGCCTGGTTTCTCTCTTCCATCCTGGCTTCTTATCCTTGTCTCAGAGCCCAACACACAAGGTTGCTTCTTTAAACAATATAAATAGTTCATGACCTTTCCTTGTTTAAAACAATCTTCTTTTAGAAAGAAACTATTGGGCACCTGGGTGGCTCAGCGGGTTAAGCATCTGCCTTTGGCTCAGATCATGATCTCAGGGTCCTGGGATGGAGCCCTTCATCAGGGTCCCTGCTATAAACAAAAACAACCCAACAAACAACAACAACAGCAACAACAGCCAACTCTATCTCCTTGACAGGATATGCAATGCCCCGTAAGTCCTGGCACCTCCCACCCTTCTCATAGAGCCACTCTGGCAGTCCACTTTCTTTAGATACAGACCTGTTTCTTTTTTCCTAGTATAGGTCATGCTTGTTTCCCACCTTAAGATACCTGCATGAGTTTATTATTTTCCCCACTGCATGGGGAAACATTTTTCTCCTTATCTTCACGTATTAAGAGTTTCCTATTATTCCGGTTTTAGCTGAAATGTTCTTAGAAAGGCCTATAACCATCCAATTTAAAATACATGCCCACTCAGTATTCATCCTATTAAATTGTTTTGAACTCTTCAAAACCATTATCTTTATTTATGTTTTCTGGTTTATTTATTTATTTATTTATTTATTTATTTATTTATTTATTTTTATGATCTCTTCCATTAGTATGTAAGCTCCATGAGATTGATAAACTTGTCTTCCAGTTTGCGGTTGACTCTTGAGAGTATAAAACCTTGTCTGGCACTGGTATAAATGCCTCTCAAAGCCGGAGGAAGATTGCCCAATGACAAAAAGAGCTGAGGTGAATTATTTGTTTTTGGAATTTTTTATCCATAGGTGGACCCTAGGTGTTGTGGAATGGACTTCAAGTGCATGTTTAGGAAGATTTTACGAGATAAACATTAAGGGTACTTGTATGTATGTGACACTATGGTCCTATGCATGGACAATAAGGGATATTTTTTCATGTGAGGCTCTCTGGAAGGTCATATACGCTGATGATGAATAAAGAATTTGGAGATAGACTGAGCATTTTTTCATTGTGTTTTTTGGTATTTAAATTTCCCCATATCCCAGAATCTTCATCAGTAAAATGTTATGATAATAACAACATTTATCTTTTAGACCTTCTAGGTGCACTAAACAGATAGAATAAATACAATTATAGAAAGACTGTCATAGTGCCTAGCATGCAGCTAGTGCTTAAGAAATATATCAGTTTTCTTAGATTTATATTGAACACATGGCCAAAAGAATTCTCAAAAATGGCTTTATGTTATCATAATGGTTTTATGGCCCCCGTGACTTTGAATATAATTAGCTGTATCAATATTATCCCAAAGGTATATTTCCACAATTGTTGCTATATTTTTTTCCCTTCCTTTGGTCCTATCACATCCAGCCCTGCATACTGTGGAGCTTGTAAAGTATACTGGAAAATGAAGTGGGCTTGTTTGTTTGTAATAGCAATGACTCATAATATTTTCCAAATGTTTATGAAGCTGAAAGCTTACTGATAGTATTTGTCTATAGTTTGGATATGATTGAAAATGTTTCTGATAATCACTAGCCCATAGGTAGATGGGCAATAATTTTTCAAATCAATTTTTACAATAAATGTAAAGACTCATTTGCAGAGGGAGAAAGAAAAATGATATGAATAGCCTGTATTCACAGGAGGCTTTTTTTTTTTTTTTAAATGGATTGTTTTCTAGATGAGATGGTGGATTCACTGTGGAGTAAGATTCTGAGATCTATTCTCAATGAATGCTTCCATTCAGTAAAGGTCCAAGGAAAAGAATGCATTACAGTGCACCCTTATGCTAATATTTGCTTAATCTTCAGATGGTTTTGTGCTTAACATTCCAAAAGTAGATGATTTGGGAAAACAAAAAATATATAAATAAATATACACATTTGAAATTACACACTTATATAACAGTTTGAAATGCCTTTATGAGTGTAAAGGGAAAAATGTTAAGAAAAATTAAATATAACATCATTTTGTAATCATTGTTGCTAGTGGGACATGCTGTTACACATTCAAATAAATTTTGATCAGCTATAGAGAGACATTTTCAATGATGGGTCTTACATACTGATATAATTAAAATTATTTAAATCTTCAGTTATATTTTAGAGACCAAAATATTCTGGTATGTTTGAATTCTACAAAGGGAAAATGGTTTGTTAAATGATGTTGAAAATTAGTTCATTTCAGTAATAATAAAAAGGATGGCCTATAAAATTTAAAATATACAAATAAAAGCAAAAAAAAATCTTTGTGTATACTCAAATGCCTTACCTACTGAATTAAGCCAAGAAATTTTAAGTGTAGAACATTTAAAAATATAAAATGTTATTATCAGATTATTACTTTTATTACTTTAGGATGCAGGATTGCCAACTCTATTCTTTGGATTTATTTATTTATTTTTAACAATTTTATTTTACTCAAAATGATCCTAGTCCCTGAGAATGCATCTGCAAATAATAGTATGTTAACATTTGTTTTCTCTAAAAGTTAAAAGGACACCAGTGATGATCTAATATTTTGCTGTGAATCCACAGAACTCATTGAGTGGTTTTAAGATTTAGGGAAGCAAAATGACTGAGGACAATGAGGTGACACAGAAACCACGTAAATTCTAAATACTTGCCAAAAATGTAATTGTTTATCGAGCATTAATGCTCTGATAAGGGTTTGAAGGCACTGAAAGAAGATAATTATAAGTTGTTGTTGTTGTTGTGTTGTTGTTTTTTCCTGGGATGCCTCAGGCTCAGTCAGGTCAGCACCAGACCCTTGATTTAGGCTTAGGTCATGATCTCGGCGTCCTGACATAGAGCCCCAAGTTGGGACCCCTCTGTGGGCAGGGTACGTCTGCTTGGGATTCTCTCTCTCTCTTCCTCTCTTGCTGCCCTTCTCCCCACTAAAATAAATAAATAATCTTCAAAAAAATAATTGTTTTCATTTCTCAGTTTCAGAACCTCCTTTTATAGATCTGCTTGTGGCTATAATGCTAGAAATCTTTTATTTTAAACAAAGTAGCACCATGGTTAGTTAAAGTCCTATCAAATGATACCACTGTACTAAACTTGGAAATTTTTTTCTAATATATAAAAATTACCTTAGGGCCCCTGGGTAACATAGTCAGTTGAACGTCTGACTCTTGGTTTTGGCTCAAGTCATGATCTCAGGGTCCTGGGATTCAGTCCCAATTTGGACTCCATGCTCAGCACAAGTCTGTCTCAGATTCTCTCTGCTTCTGCCCCTCTCACCTTGTGTTTGCTCTCTCTCTCTCTCCCTCTCTCTCTCTCTCAAATAAATAAATAAATAATTTAAAAAGTATTATTTTGTAACTAAAATGATTAAGCCATTTTTCTTCAATTTTGTGACATATCAAATGAGATTTGTATAAAGGAAAGTTTTACCTCACACCAATAAATGATTCAATTTATTTACACAATGGAAAACAAATAGGTGAAATTATTTCAGTAATCACCTCCAAATCCATTTTTTCATGCGATCAAAAAAGAAAAGCAAAACTCTAAGATTTTTTCCTATTACTAAGTTTATAAACTTTGTCATCCTTTAAAAGACTACAGTGTTGCTGCTATATTTGCCATTTTTATTTTGCAATGTTTATGATCAGAATTTCTGTTTATCATTTAAAATTAGAGGATCCTAGGTGGCTCAGCCAGTTGGGCATCTGCCTTTGGCTCAGATCATGATCTTGGGGTCCTGGGATTGAGTCCTGCCTTGGACTCCCCGCTCAGCAGAGTCTGCTTCTCCCTCTCCCTCTGACCCTCCTCCCCACTTATGCTCCGTCTCACATAAATAAACAAAATTAAAAAAAAAGACTTTTATTAAATCAAAATACTTATACAATACAAAAATACCGTAAATTAACTGAATTCTCCCTTAGATTTGCTGATTAGTTTTAATGCTCACAAGAGAAATCCCCTCAAATATGAGTAGCTATGTAGGTTCTATTGAAACTTGCTTTATCTGTTTAATTAAAGAAAACCTGATTATATGGAAACAAACTAACATCATATGCTTCAGCTTCTACTGGGAAACTGAGGTACTGATCTTTAGAATAATAAATGTAGAAGTGAGAATTCTGTTAAAAATAATTTATACCAAAAGTTCAGATGTGAAACATGAGTGAATAGGAAAATATTCTACTATGGAGACCAGCTCCAAAGCTTAATTGCCGCTGCACTACTCTATTTAACAAGTAGAAGATTCATCATGCAAACAAATCTCAGTAGAATAAAACCACATCTTGGCTTGATAACCTGCCATTTTAAAACGTTTTGTTCTGATTTAAGTTGTTTCAGTGCACATACATTTACTGAGAAACTTTGATGATCCTTTTCCGCAGAATAGAGAGATTCTGATCAATAAACATTGGAAAATAAGGAGAATGCTAAACGTAACAGCAACACTGAACTCTGCTAACGAAGGACAACAATTCATAAAATGACTAATATGGAAAAAAGCCCTCACTTTGCCTTTTTAGAGAAGGCAGATCACAGGAAAAAAGAGAAGTGGAAGTGCCTACCGAAATAATTTAACCTTATACTTTCTGTAATGGATGAGTTTGCTTACGCTCCCACACAGATGCATTCATCAGGATGGTGGCATCATAGGAGTAAACTCAGAGTTCTTTCCCATCAAACATTCTACTATGCTGTGTCGCCTACTTTCAGAAAACATTTATTACATTTTGAAGTACATTTAAAGTCTGTGATGTTCTGTTCTAATGAAATTCTATGACATCTTTTAGATTCTTTGGACTAGTTCTAATTAGGAAGAAAAATCGGTTAAACACGAATATAATTTCCGTAAAGGACAATGTCAAATACTGTCATCTCAATTATAGAGCAAAGTCAGCTAGAGATGAAGGATGTTTTCTTTCTTTCTTTCTTTCTTTCTTTCTTTCTTTCTTTCTTTCTTTCTTTCTTTCTTTCTTCTTCTTCTTCTTCTTCTTCTTCTTCTTCTTCTTTCTTTCTTCTTACTTTTTCTTTCTTTCTTTTCTTCCTTTTTCTTTCTCTTTCTTTCTTTCTATTCTTTCTTTTTTCTTTCTTTTCTTTCTTTTTCTTTCCTCCTTTTTTTCTTCTTTCTTTCTTTCCTTTTATACAGAATAAAAATCTATCCTTTACTATTCTTCAAACTATTCCTCTTTTTTTCTCCTTTCTCTTGTATGTGTGTATGCATGTATGCATGTGACCATGGATAGGCTATTTAACTTATTAGAGTCATGACTACTCACTTTTGAATGTTGAGAGAATGAAATGAGATACACACCAAAGTAGTTTACAAAGAACCTGGAGTTAATAACCTTCAAGAAGGTTTACCTAGTCAAGTCATTTTACTATCATTTGTAAGGTAGAAATAAGCATATATATCTGAAGGATGGTAAGTAAACAGATTTGGTTGTAGGAAAAGCCATAGTGATGAGAAGACACTTAACTGATAAAGAAACAAGATATTCCCCTGCTTTAAGTAAATAGATATTTGGGAAAAGGGGGGAAGTTGCATTTAAGTGAAAAGAAATGAATTCAATCAGATTACCAAAACTAATAATTATATAGTTTATTTTTTCAAGGGTCTGGTCCCCCTCCTAAAACATAGCCATCAGTTTAAATCAGAAATAAATGATATTTAAGTGAGATTAAATGTTCCAAGATAGGGATCCCTGGGTGGCGCAGCGGTTTGGTGCCTGCCTTTGGCCCAGGGTCTGATCCTGGAGACCCGGGATCAAATCCCACGTCAGGCTCCTGGTGCATGGAGCCTGCTTCTTCTCCCTCTGCCTGTGTCTCTGCCTCTCTCTCTCTCTCTGTGTGACTACCATAAATAAATAAAATTAAAAAATAAATAAATAAATAAATGTTCCAAGATATATTTAAATAAACCACAGTGGCATCAATCATATACAATTTTGTTTAGCCGGATACAATGCCATAGTATATTCTAAAATCTTGTTTAAATATGTATTTTACAAATACTTATCAGAAAGTAGAAGTACTTTTAGGAGGGTTTGAAACTTTTTTTTTGGATAAACTTTGGTATATTTTTGAGAAAATTTCATGAAAACATTGAATAATTTAATGGTGTTTGAAAAGAAAATATGTTTATGGCTCTTCATTCTCATTAATTTTTCTATGATTAAAAAGCTATTGAAGATTACATTATTGATATTTCTGATTTTGAAAGTAAAACATACAAAAAGAAAAAAGAAAATGAAGTATCCCCACCAACAAAATACATTTTATTTTTTTCTCTTTTCCTCAGTCTCACAAAAAATATTTGTTTGCATTTGCTCTAATAATACCTTTAAAATAAAAGAAGCAAGGCTCTTTACACCAAATTTCTAATCTTTTATCTCCTAACCTATAATTACTTGACAACCTCAAAAAAAAAAAAAAAAAGTAAGAAAGAAAACATCAAAAGCTTTGCTATGGATAATAGCTAAACTCGAAGTCACAGAGCATTGGCTTTGATCTTGAATTCGTAAGATCTGACTATTTCAAACACATCCTACACATTGCCTTATATTATAGCAACATGCAATCATCTTATTCCTTGGAACACTATTTTCTCTTTAATCAATTATCTTTAAAGGATTAAATCACACGTACACATGTTCTCAGATTGGAAAATTCCAAAAAGGTAGAAGAAACTAGGCAAAGTCCATCAGGGAGCTGATATTCCCTTTGGTGGTACTTATCATCCTACAATTGGGAACTATGTGATTTTGCTTTGCAATGCGGGGTGCGGGGGAGTTACTTGTATTGGGAGGGCTTATAAGGAGGGGCCAAATTGCAAAGGGTTTTGACTGTCAAGCTGAAATATTAATGTAGCTGCCTTTTGGTAATGAGGAGATTTGAAATATCCTAATGTAGAAAATATAGAGTAAAAAAAAAAAATAAAAGAAATGTATTCTTTCAATCAAAATCTTTGAAGAACCCACTACTTACTACTGTATTCACTACTTACTTACCTGTACTTGGTCCTAGAGGAACAAAATTAAGACTGAATCTCTGGTATTTGAGAACTTATTCTAGTCTGGAAGAAAATCATATAATTAGATAAATTGGGAGATGATGTATGGATCAGGACTATGACACACTGTGAGACACAACTCATTAATTCTAGAAGATTGGGGAAAGATACCCCATATTTAAGAATAATTTGTAAGTTATATGAGGAGTGGATTTAAAGGGAAAATAAAACAATAGTTAATTGCATATATATATATATATATATATATATATGTTGATAGCTATTTAGGGTTGTGATGGTAAAATTATAATTTGATGAGAAATATGAGATAGTATATTCCTGTTATGATTATTTATTTATTTATTTATTTATTTATTCCATATTTATTTAAAGATGAAATTTACAATTCTATTCTTTATTTACCCCATAAAATAATATCTCTACTAAAATGTATTTAGCCTAAGTGTAGTTATTAATTAGAAATCAGGAGTCATCCACATGGGATGATACAATATGTCTAGGTGCACCACACCATTCCATTTTCTGTGCTTGATTTGCTTAAGAGTTAGAGTAATGTGTTATTAGGATAAGGCCTGACTCACAATTAAAATTCCAACATAGAGGAACAATATTTTATATACACCCTTGCTATGTTAGCTATTCCCTTCTCAGGAATGGCTAACAACACTTTACACTCCTTATTATCTGATGCTTGCTAAGGGTCCACTATGCATCAGACATACTGTTTAGGTGTTGGGTATGTATACAAGATATAGTTCCTATCTTCAATTGGTTACAATACATTATATTATATGAGGAGAGAAAAATATACCTTAATTAATTAATTATGCATCATTCTATAAAAGATGCAGCTATCTAAGATCACTATTTTTGAGTGGAAAGATGAATATCAGATGGGCTGTTCAGGAAAGAAAGCTATGAAGAGTTGAGTTTTAAAGCATGTGAAAAAAGAGAGAAAGAAAATGCCACGAAGAGAATATAACTTGAGACTTTTTTTTTTTCTGTTCGAAGAACTGAAAAGTATCCACCAGAGTGGGAGCAGGATAAGAAGAAGGGGAAAGATAAAGGTTTTAAGATCTAGGTATAGATCAGGTGATGCAGACTCTTACAGGTAGAGTGAATATAAGACCCAGATTGTCATAAAGTGTATTTATACCTGTTTTTTTTTTTTTCTGGTGTAATTATTAATAGTGTCCTTTATTAGTTTCAAAGGTGCCCTAATTAGGAAAAAGTTTATTTGCGTGGTCATTTTACATATAGGCCAAGGTAAGTTTGAAGTGTATTTGGCATACAGTGGAAAGATACTGATGGTTTCCATATAACTTTTTTTTTTTTAAGATTTTATTTATTTGTTCATGAGAAAGAGAGAGAGAGAGAGAGAGAGAGGAGAGGCAGAGACACAGGCAGAAGGAGAAGCAGGCTCCATGCAAGGAGCCCGATGTGGGACTTGATCTCGGGACTCCAGGATCACACCCTGGGCTGAAGGCAGGCACTAAACCCCTGAGCCACCCAGAGATCCCCAGTTTCCATATAACTTTTAATAAGATTAAGCTAACACTTATATAGAATTAAATAGTGGAAATGGGTACAACCATATAGTAGGAATATGTTGGCCAGGCAAAGAATAATGATGGCAATTTACTAGGTAAATGACAGCAAATATGGAGGGTATTTGAAATACTATTTAAGAGGCAGAATTAATAGGCCTTGTTATTGGATCGAATGCAGATAATTGACACAAGGTTTTTAAGCATAATTATATTGACTCTTAGGACAACTTTTTGTAGTGCATTTTCCATTATCAGGTCATGGGGAGAAGTCCCAGAAGGAAAGCCTAATAGTCTTGAATATCAAATCCATGTATGCAGGAGAGGAAAGTACAAGTAAGCGTGGATTCTCAAAGTGGGATGGGAGTCCTTCTTCACAGAGCAGGTTTACTTCTCATTGTCTGTGGAGTGAACTCGGCCTACATCACCAATTCAGAGCACCAGAGAAAAAATTAAATATGAAGAAAATGCGTTTAAGCAAAAAGATTGTTCATTCATCTCATAACAGAGGTATGAGAAAACATTTAAATCAAGTCATCATTTTCCATTTGTGTTTTTCTCTTTCTTCCACAGACAGCGAAGACTTGCTAATGCAACATCTGCTGTGCTCATTTGATTTCTCTGCATTCATGGTAAGCAGCTGTTTATACCTTCTTAGTCCCAATTTATTCAGGTGACTGGTTTCACAAGGACACATTTACTTTTGCTGGGCCCGAGGCCCATTTTCCTGATATAAGGTTTGGTAAATCTTGGTTGATGATTACCAGATGCTTGGTCATGTAACATTTTCCCTTCTTGATGTGGCCTCTTGATTTATGAAATACTTTTTATTCATAATGCATGTGTAAGAGAAATGATTCGCCGAGCTGAATATTGTTACCCTGAATTTCACAAATCTGAGGACAATTATTTTTAATCAAAGGCAGATGACAATATAGGAACCCATAAGATATGCATGTATTATTCCTCATATTTATAAAGGTTTTGTTTGTTTGTTTCAAGTTTTTATTTAAATTCTAGTTAGTTAACATGTAGTGTAATACTGGTTTCAGGAGTAGAATTTAGTAACTCATCACTTACCTACAACACCCAGTGCTCATCACAACAGTGCCCTCCTCCATTTTATTCCATACCTCTCCCCACTACCCCTCCACCCAACCCTCATTTTGTTCTCTATAGAATCTCTTGTGATTTGCCCTCCTCTCTTTCCCCACCCCTTTCCCTATGTTCATCTGTTCTGTTTGTTAAATTCCACATATTAGTGAAATCATATGGTGTTAGAAGACATGCATTTTCCAACCAATAATAACCTTACTTGTCTTATCACTTTCTGATACTCATTTTTTTTTTCTGGATCAAATAGGGAAAATAACATCATTCCTCACCATAGAGGTCTTTTTGACAATGATGTGATAAAAAATAATATGAAAAGTTACTTTAAACCTGTATTGGACTGTTGTCCCAAAGTGTTTAGAGTGTTTTCATGCTGCATATATTTGAAGCTACATGCCCTGGACTCAACCCATGGAATATAGTAAAAAGTAGGATCATCTAGTAGTTGAGAACATGTGCTTTCAAATGGTGTATTCTTGGTGACTTTGTTGAACCCATATATGTATGGGTTTACTTCGGAGCACTCTATTCTGCTCCATTGATCTATGTCTTTTTATGCTAATAGCATACTGCTATGATTATTATAGTTTTATAATATAGATTGAAATCAGGAAGTGTGACGTGTCCAGCTTTGTCATGGTTGTGGCTACTCAAGGTCGTTTGTAGTTCAACATACATTTTAGAATTGTTTTTACTATTTCTGTGGAAAATACCATTGGGTTTCTGATAGGGATTGTAAATTGAATCAGTAAATCACCTTGGTAGTATGTACATTTTAATGATATTAATTCTTCTGATATGTGAACAAGGAATATCTATTTATTTGTGAAGTTTTCAGTTTCTTTTATCAATGTCTTACTGTTTTAAGTGTACAAACCTTTCACCTCTTTGGTTGAGTTTATTCCTAGTACTTTATTATTTTTGATCCTATTGTAAGTGTGATTATTTTCTTACCTTCTCTCTGATAGCTCAGCATTAGTGTATGGAAACATATCTCTCGCTTTTATATTTTGATTTTGTATCCTACAACTTTATCTGAATTTATTAATTTTAATAGTTTTTTTCTTGGTGCAGTCCTTAGGAGTTTCTATAGATAATATGTGCAAACACACAGTTCTACTTCTTTGTTGGTTTGTATGTCTTTTTTTTTTTAAGATTTTATTCATTTATTCATGAGAGACACACACAGAGAGAGAGAGAGAGAGAGAGAGAGAAGCAGAGACACAGGCAGAGGGAGAAGCAGGCTCCATGCAGGGAGCCCAACGTGGGACTCGATCCTGGGACTCCAGGATCATGCCCTGATCATGCCAAAGACAGACACTCAACCACAGACCCACCCAGGGATCCCCTGGATGTCTTTTATTTCTTTTTTTTTTTTTTAACTAATTGTTCTGGCTAGAACTTCTAGTACTATGTTGAGTAGAAGTGGTGACAATGGGCATCCTCAATACACAATGAAGAAATAATAGCTCTTTCAATAAATGGTTTGGGGAAAACTGGGTATCCACATACAAAAGAATGAAATTGGACCCATATCTTATTTCATATACAAAAATCAAATCAAAATGGATTAAATACTTGAACATAAGACCTGAAACCATAAAACTAAAAGAAAACAGGACATCAGTCTTGGCAATGATTTTTTTGGATTTGACCCAAAGGCAAAGCCAATGAAAGCAAAATGAATAAGTGAGACTACATTAAACTAAAAAGTTTCTTCATAGCAAAATAACCTGTTAACAAAATGAAAAAAAAAAAAAAACAATCTATGGAAAGGGAGAAAACACTTGCAAACTACACATCTGATAAGAAATTAATTTCCAAAATATACAAGGAACTCAACCCATAGATAACCCAATTAAAAAACAGGCAAAGACCTTCAACATTACGATCATCAGGAAAATACAAATCAAACTTACAGTGAAATATCACATCATACCTGTCAGAATGGCTAAAACTAACAACACAGGAGACAACCTATGCTGTCAAGGATGCGGATAAAAGGGAACCCTCTTACACTGTTGGTGGAAATGCACTTTGGAAAACAGTAAAGATGTTCCCAAAAAATTAAAAATAGAAGTACCTTATGATCTAGTAATCACTCTACTGAGTATTTACTCAAAGAATACAAAAACACTAATTCAAAAGGATACATGCTCCCCTATGTTTATAGAAGTTTATTGACAATAGTCAAATTATGGAAGTAGCCCAAGTGTTCATCAATACATAAATGGATAAAGAAGTAATATACAATGGTATATTACTCAGCCATGAAAAAGAATGAAATCTTACCATTTGCAATAACACAGATGGAGCTAGAGAGTATAATGCTAGGTGAAATAAGTCAGCCAGAGAAAGATAAATGCCACATGATTTATTCATATGTGGAATTTAAGAAACAAAACATGAACATAAGGGACTAAAGAGAGGCCAACCAGAAAACAGACTCAGCCATATAGAACAAACTGAGGGTTATTGGAGGGGAAGTAAGCTGGGGGATTTTTGAAAAAAAAATTCCCCCCACCATAAAAACAGGCAAAGACTGAAATAGACTTTTCCCCAAAGACACACAAATAGCCAATAGGTGTATGAAAAGATGCTCATCATTGCTAATCATCAGGAAAATGAAAATCAAAACCACAGCAAGAAATCACCTCACACCTATTAATATGGCTATCATGAAGAAAAGATAACAAGTGCTGCCAAGCATATAGGGAAAAGGGAACCCTTGTGCGCTGTTGGAAATGTACATTGGTGCAGCCATTATGAAAAGAGGATGAAGATTTCTCAAAAGATTAAAAATAGGACCCCTACATAATCCAGCATTCCCACTTTTGAGTATATGTCCAAAGCAAACAAAATCATAATCTCAGAGAGACTATCTGACCAGCTCATGGTTACAGCATCGTTATTCACAATAGCCAAGATGTGGAGACAATCTGTGTGTCTGCTAGTGGATGAATAACTAAAGAAAATGTGATACACACACACACACACGCACACATACACATTGGAAAATTATTCAGTCTTAAAAAAGAAGAAAATCCTGCCGTTGTGACAACATGGATGAAACTAGAGGGTGTTATGCTAACTGAAATAAACCAGAGAGAAATATAGATGCTTCACAGTATCACTTATATGTGGAATCTTTAAAAAAAAAAAAAGAAAAAGAAAGAAACTCACAGAAACAGATGAGTATAGTGGTTGCCAGGTGCTGGGGATGGGGAAAATGGGTAGAGTTTGGTGAAGGATACCATTTTCCAGTTACAAATAAATAACATGGGGATGTCTGGGAAGTTTAGTGGCTGAGCATCTTCCTTCAGCTCAGGTCGTGACCCTGGGGTCCTGGGATCGATTTCACATGAGGCTTCCTGCAGGGAAGCTGCTTCTCCCTCTGCCTGTGTCTCTGCCCCTATGTGTCTCTCATGAATGAATGAATGAATAAATAAATAAATATTTAAATATTTAAATAAATAAAAATAAATAACTTCTCAAGAACAAATTTATACTATGGGTGACTATAGCTGATAATACTATAATGGGTAATTTAAATTTGCTATGAGAGTAGATTCTAAGAATTTTCACCTCCTCATCCCACCAAAAAAGAAAGTGACCATAGGAGATGATGGATGTGTTAATTAACTTGACTGTGAGAGTTATTTCATAGTGTAGGTATATATTAAATCACATTCTAGAATTTAAATATATTACCATCTTGTTAATTATAAAAATTTTCCATCATCTTTAAACAAAGTAATAAAATGAACACAGTATATGCTCTCAAGTGAGTTCACCCAGTTTGATCCCTTGTTTCCACATGTATTAACTCTATGACCTAAGGCAATGACTTAAATTCCCAGGGTCTTCATTTTTCAATCTGTAAAATGAATATAATCTAAATCACTAAATTATTTTTATTATTTCATTTCTTTTAGTTTTTTAAAAAGATTTTATTTATTTATTCATGAGAGACAGAGAGAGAGGCAGAGACACAGGCAGAGAGAGAAGCAGGCTCCATGCAGGGAGCCCGACGTGTGACTCGATCCCGGGTCTCCAGGATCACGCCCTGCCTGGGCCAAAGGCAGACGCGCCACCACTGAACTACCCAGGGGTCCTGCTAAATTATTTTTGAAAACCAACTGCTAGTTAATTTATTTCTTCCAAACTGGATGTGAAGTTATCTTTCAGTGAAACATTGTTTAAGAAGAAATTAAGAAAAAAATCATTTGGGGGATATAAATATGAAGCTTTATTATATTTTTATTTAATAATACATGTTATCATGCAAATTTTAGTTATACATGTTATAATACATATTATATTCTATATATTATGATAATATTAATATATAATACCACATTTATGTTTACAATGGATAATATATAATTATAATAATATATTCATATTTATGATATTTAATATAAGCTACATTAAAACTGTATTATTTATTATTGTATATTAATATGTAGATACATAATATTTTACATATAGTCATATGGTAATATGCTATATTAAATATATATAAAGTAGCTTATTTTTTGGTTTCAGTTTGCTGTAACAAATTGTCGCAAAGTTAGAGGCTTGAACAAAACAGATTATTTTACTGTTCTGCAAGTCAGAAGTCCAACAAGGAATCTAAGATGCTACAATCAAGGTGTTTGTAAAGCTATGTTCTCCCTTGGAAGCTCTATGTGAGTTTCCATTTCTTGACCTTTTCAAGTTTCTGAAGGCCTTCACTTCTTCCATCTTCAAAGCCAGTAACATCGTGGCTTTCTTCTGTACTCACACCTCCCTCTGACTCTGACTCCTCTACATTGACTGCCTGACTGATTGCACTGGGCCCATGTGGATGGCTCAGGATAATCCCTCTATCTGTAAATCGGTTGATTAGCACCCTTAATTCCATCAGCAGCCTTAGTCCCCCTTTGCCTTATAAACCAAAACACATCCATCAGTTCTGGAGAGTAGGGTGTGAACTTCATTGGGGAACCATGCCTCTGCCTCCTCCGCTTTCTAATACAGGGCAAATCTTGGCACCCTAAATAAGTACTCAACAGTTAGGAAGCATAGTGGTTTTCCTTGGCAGAGCACACAAAAAAACCAAAACTGGCAATTTTTTTCAGAATTTGAGTGATCATGTTTTTTTTAAAAGAAGGACTTACCCTATGTCCAACTGAAACTTATGCAAAGGTTATGCAATATGGGAGCTTCTCATAAGCTTCTGTCCTCATATCTACTTCATAAATATCTTTGCAAAAAAAAAATAAAAATAAATAAATAAATATCTTTGCAATTTGCCCAGTCATTTCAGAATTTGTTGCTCTTAAGTATGTACAATGAATTGTGTGAAGTCCTCATCATAGAATTCTCATATATCATTGACTTGCTCACTCTAACCTCGATCTTTGCATATTCATGACGTTGCTGGCTCTTTGGTATATCAGGAAAACCAGGAAGGGTAAGAGCTAACACTTGTTTGGGGTTTCACATAATATAGGCACTGATCTAAGTGATTTGTATTTATGTCCTAATTAAATTCTCACAACTCGCTTGATATATATATATATATATATATATAACCATATAAATGTGAAAATTGATGCATAGAAAGTTTCCATAAATTGACCAAAACCTCACAACTTGTTAACTGCTAGCTAGGTCTAAATCCTGGCGATGTGGATTCTGAGCCTATTCTTTTCATCCCTACTTTATGAGCCATGTCAGCAGACTGTTGGACATCCTATTATAATTTCCTATAACTTACAATATAAAACTATTCTAGCATGAATACAAGACTTTCCAAATCATGGTTCCTCCTTACTTCTTTGACCACATCTCCTGGAACAATAGTAAATTGCATCCTCCTCCTTTACCTCAATGCTGTTTCAATAACACGTATGTTAGTTTCTTTATCATGCCAGGCTGTCTTCCTGACTCTGTAGCTTTATACACAAGAATGCACACCTGGCAAAGCATCTCCTTCAGAAATATTTCCCCTGTTGAATAGAATTAACCAATCTTCTAAATTGCTATTTATTTATTTATTTATTTATTTATTTATTTTTACCGCACACTGTAATGTATTTGTTTGCATATGGATTTTGGCTAACAGAGTAATCAAAAATGATGTCTTTAAATTCCATCTTTGTATCTCAGTTGTCTACCATGGAGCCATGCAAATAGTAGGCACACTGTAAATACTTTATTATATTAAAAGTGAATGAACATAACAGGAATTTTTAAGAATGCATCTTTACCCTGGATATTTAGGTGCTCCCTGGTATGCAGATGGCTCCATAAGAAAATAGACTGATTCCTAGATTATGCATTTGCTATATTCATTCTATCATTCATTATTCTTTTACAATATTTTTGAAATATTTACATTGTTCCACATAAAGTGACATGTAATTAGGAGTATTTAAAATAAACTCAAATGTTAATAATTGTTCCACATAAAGTGACATGTAATTAGGGGTATTTAAAATAAACGTCATGTATATGTTAATAATAATAATAATTGAGCAGGCTATAAGGAATACTCAATTTACAGTCTATGGAATTTCTGAGAAGGGAGTGTTTTCTTCTAACATACCGAGATAATCTCTTGAACTGTGATTTACTCTACAAAAGATATTGAGAGCTCAGTCCAATGCCCGGCATATTGTAGGTTCTCAGTTAGTGTAAATAAATGATTTTGAGACAGTTGTGTGGAAGAAAAGCAGTCAATTCAGAGGCAAAAACATTTAGAAAAATAAACTTCAAAAGCAAAACTGTTGAGGCCTACGTGGGACATGAGGTTCATCTGAGGTGTGTGTGTGTGTGTGTGTGTGTGTGTTGGGGGCGATGTGGTGGTGAATAAGAGCAAGCAAGGTGCAAAAGGAAGAAAACACCCCTACAACTACTGATTTTCTGCCTAGATATGCAAGTGAGAACACATTTATCCTGTTTGAGTCTTTGTTCTGCATCTTGCACCATTGTTGCCCAGTCCCTACTCTTTGATATGGAATTTGAATAGATGTTCTTAAGGGCTTCCCAGTTCCAGGAGTTGTTTAATTCTCCATCATAAATGTCCTACAGCCATAGCAAGTACACGAATACACACCACAAGCAAGAGTCGCCTACACGCGTGTCCTCATGCGCACACACACACAATGCAGCAGTAAAATTAGTTGTAAGCAATAACAACGAAAGAGGCATTTGAAATCTTGGCCCTCCTCTAAGCTCAGATTTTACAATTTGTGAACTCTAAACAGGATTTCAAAAACGATTTGGGTCCTCAAGCCACTGTAATGCACTGCTGCACTTGTCTCTTTTACATCTGAAATTCAAAGACCAAAGAGCACAAGGGAAAGCTTTTATTGCTGGCGTGTGACATGACAGGACAGCGGGGGTACTTGCAATATTAGGAAGCTATAGGAGGCCCCGAGAGGCTGTCTCATCTGTGACCTCCACGGAGTTTTGAAATGCGGGAGCAAGGATTCCTGGCAGCAAGCATTAACCTGGCTTGTTCTCCTTGGGAATGCTGTCAATTTAGCTAGTTCCTTAGGTTCTGTAGCTGACTTCCACAGCCCCACATTTGAAGGTCTTTCCAGATTTTGAGTTATTGTTAGGATATTTTCTGAAATCACTGATGACACGTCCATAGCACTTCTCCAAGTATAATGAACATAGCAGCTAGAGTTTGAATACCACGGCAGGGAAATTTCAGAGACTTTCTTCCTTCTTAGCTGTCTTTTATAATTAGTGGAATAACAGCACATGGCTCATACATAGCTAGCCTTCACTGAACAATATTTAAAAGGAGCTAGATGCCATGCAGAGTCACTTGTGGGCATGCCATTTAGTAATCACAGCGAGTCTGAGACATTGCTATTGTGGGCCCCGTCTCCCCTAGATGAGGGAAATAAGATGAAACGTTAAATAAGATGTTCAAGTTCTAAAAAAAAAAAAAAAAATTATGTTCAAGTTCACTCAGTTAAAATCTTAAAAAGAAAAACACTGAGAGGCTTTGGCAGTACACACATTATGTAGGTATCTGAAATAATATCATTTCCCCCCTGCAACTTACACCATTATTTCTTTCCTTCAATCAAGACTTTGTCAAAACCATGACTACCGCTTCAAGTCATTAATGAGATTTGGCAGAAAGAAAATACAGGCATTTTTCTGGGTTTTACAGTTCTGAAGTCTCAGGGAACTCTGGGTAAGAGAGGGCTTTGGGAGAGACATAAGAGGGAAGGTAAGTTTTCCACCACTGCCAATGTTCCAATCCCTTAAAATAAAAGATTCCGTAGGGCTACAGAGAGAAGAGGGGAAAAGATGGAGGAAAGATGACAAGATACAGTTAGTGGCGGTAACAAAACAGAAATTCTGTCATCTCCTAAATAGATCCTAGGGTAGCAGCAAGCCTTCTGTGATGGAATGAATGACTGACACACACAGAACAATGTAGAAGTACAAAGTTTTAGACAGCCTTACGCATGTTTCACATTAGTCATTTTTTTTTTTTTTGGTAGCAAATTGGACTCCAAGCAATGATGGTACCAAAGTTCAGCCTCAGTGAGAGAGAGTCCATGTTGTTGAAACTATGTTTAGCTTATATTCCTGCCAACTGGCTACTTTATTCATTAGATTAGCCTATCATCCCAATTAGTAAGGGCACTTTTATGATAAGGGGTAGCCTTGTATGCATTCACAAGATGCATGAAAAGAAAATCTAAATTTAAAAATTGATTTGAGGGATTTAAAGAGACACTTTGTAAAAGAGTTAAATGAACAATATATGTACAAAAAGACACTCAGTTTCATTAATTACCAGGGGAACACAAATAAGAATAAATTGGTATCCCCCATACAACCACACAAGGATGACTGAATTCAAAAGTTCTGCTGTGAAACATCATAGAGTCGCAGAGCAGATGGAGCAGTCAGGCTTCTCATAATGGTTAATGGAAGTTTAAATTAGTGCAACCAGTTTTAAACAGTTTGGCACTATCTGCTGAAACAGAACATATTTATGACTCATGATCCAGGAATCCTACTCCTAGAAATGTCACCCAAAAGAAAAGCACAAGAATGTTCACTGCAACACTATTTTTAATAGTCCCAATCTGGAAACTACTCAACTGCCCATCCATTGTAGAGGGGCTACGTGGCATATTCATACCAGGGAACACTGTACTGCAATAAGAGTGAACAGTGTACAGTACGTACAACCATCTGGGTGAGCCTCACAAACACAATATTCACCGAAAGAAGACAGACTCCATACAGATTTGGGATTGTTTGTTCTAGTAAGACAGACTCAGAATAATACATATTGTATGTTTCCATTTCTAAAAAAAGTACAAAAGTGGGCAAAACTAACTGATGCTGTTCTAAGTGAGGAAAGTAGAATGATAGGAAAAGAGAAGTAACCAAGAGGAAGCACTAAGGGAGCTCCTGAAGCTATTATGATTTTTTTTAATGATGCCCTGGTTGTTAAAATTCACCAAATTAGATGTTTACAATATGTTTACGTTGATGTATGTACATTATACTTCAAAACAAATTTTAAAAATAAAATCTAATTCAGGTAGCATTCATTCAAGAAATGCTGAATTTTCAATTCCAAAGTCCAAGAAAGGTGGACTTGAGCATTTTATTAATTGTTCCCTTATAACTCCCCCCATTGACCAGCTGTCTACACAAGCATTCTATGTTCTTTGGACTTAATATAAAATTGGACCCACTACCCAGTAGTTCTCCATAGGCATGGATTTTACTCTTTCTTCGGAACAAGAATACTTAGTCTGCAGGTTCCATCAGTGAAAGCTCGAAGGAAGATTCACACCATGCACATGTGATACACTGGGCTTCCTCTTAAAGGTGCAAAACCTCACCTCCATCAGGTGTTCTATGTGTAACAGGTAAATAAAGGATCAAACTCTCTAGTATGGCAGCTTACATGTTAGCCATATACTCTTTTCAATTTGCCTATTGATTTTCTCTCTTGAAATAACTTCCTCAATAAACTAAAACAGGAGTCTTTTGGGTAAACCAATCTCAGTAATCTGATTCCTTTGCTGACTGTGATGAGCACCCATTTCCACTTTATGATAGAAAATTATAGCTATCTCTGCTTGGCAATCCTGAGTCCATTCCAGCCTAATTGAGAATGAAGAACCCATTGTAGTTGTTGATCTTCCTACCAGCCTCTGCAGCATAGTAAAATGGTGGTGGAACGCCTTAAAGTTCTGGCACACGAATTGTGCCTCCAAGTCAGAATGAAAGATAAGTCTTCTTTTTCTCTTTTGTTTTCTTTTTTTTTGGGGGGCGGGGAGGGGTCATTTTTAGAGGGAAGATAAGCACATGATGAATCCCAAGCACTTCCACCTCCCAAATTATATAAATAGCTTCTTCTACATTAAATGAACAGATGTCTGTCCTACAGTCTTTATAGTACAGGATTAGAATTAGGTTTGCACTATCTCGGCCAGCAAGTGAAACTGCAGTTGTGTACATGCAGAGTTAGGATGTTGCATGCAGATCTTCTTGTTAGGACACCTGTCTAAATATATTCTATCTGATTCAAAATCCAATTCAATTCTCCTTGGTTGAGTACACTCAAATTCTGTTTGCAAGACTTTAGATGCTATGGATGAACAAGTACTTTTTAGGTATAACCCTACTCTTCTCTTATCATTTCCATTTCCATTTTAACCCCAGTCTATGTTGGATTCACAGTTTAACACTTGTTTGAGCAAAAGGAAGTTGTACAAAATGAGTATGTACAAAGTTGTGTACAATGAGTTGTACAAAGTTAGTATCTTGAATTTTTATTTTTCATACATGTTTTATTCATCTTACAATTTTATTCATTTATTTTTTGGAGGGCTAAATTTTGGGGTTCTTTTCCGAGGGTAACACTTTCTTCCAACTGGCTTCCTTGTCTTTTGCATACCTTCCCTCCCTCCTTCCTTTCCTTCCTATCTCCCTACCATTAGTCTTTTTCTATTATTCTTTCTGTCTGCCTTTGGTTGTATTATGTCTTCTGATTTCTACATGAATCTGTTAGAATAAAGTCTTTGGAACCCTACTACCCTTAAAAGACCTGTAATATTTATAGAATAGGCAGACTGGAGGAGGAACATCGAAGTCCTTCATGGAAGATACTAATATCAAGAGCTCTGGATTGGTTTCCTATGTATCAACTGGCTTTTTCCTCATAATTGAAAGATAGATGGAAAAATTTCAGGCATTGTATACTCAAAAAAGCTTATGATCTAAAGAAAAGAGATCAGAAGGGCAAATGGCTATTATTTTACTCATGGGGAAGAAAGTTTTCCTATGAAGCTCCTTGTATCTCATTGGCCGAAATACCATCCCATGGCCACTTTCTAGCTACAAGAGTAAGCTAAAAATACTTTTGAAAAGGAATTAAAGCAATCATGATTCACTTTGTAGGCCTGGGCACTTGACAGTGATGAATGAAATTGGTCTTTTCTGAAGGTGGCAGAAACAGTGGGGTAGTTTTAGAGATAAACAAAAATGTCTGCGACATCATGACATTTATTTTTGTCTTATTCATACAAAGGAGGTGGCAGACAGTGTTGAAAAACTTTGGACAGACCATAATTTTATGTGCTTATATATTTATATGCCTATTTATCACAATCTTCATTTGTTTATTTAGTGTAATGGATTTGTGTGGGTTACTATCTTTAAAATTTTTCCATCCTCTTTGAAATGACTAACATCCATATAGCTGCTGGCAAAACCTTACTTTAAGAGCTCAGTATTATTATTTGTTCCCTTTAGTACAACTTGAGGGCTAGCATGAAGTAGGTAGATAGATTCACTAAAGAATTTAGTTGTTCTATTGAATCTGGGGTCTACACTATCCCTGAGGTTCTTCAAATGCTGGGAAGGACTGACTTCACCAATTTGATAAGGTTTGCTAACCCCCCCTTCTGTGCTATTCCCTAAAAGGTAGAAAACAGGGCGGCCTTTTCTACCCATGATGAAGTTCAATGTAGGGCATGAAGAGGATTCACATAAGTTTCCCCTTGACTTTTCTACTAGGCTCTGTGTTGATAGGGAGAAGTTTTATGATATTGTTAGTTTGCCTTTTCCACAGTAACTACTTATTTGAAACCAGAATGAGGTTCACATTTGTTCTGTACCACATACATGGTATAAGCATTTCTTAATTTCCATTAACTTAACTTTCTGTCACTTAATTTCCATTAACTTGACAAGAAGTTTACAAAATTGTAAGCATAAGTTAATAAATATTTCTTATGGGGTTGATTTCATTGTTGTTATTATTAATAAGTATTACATCATCATCTTTCCTGTTGTTTTTTTGTTATTTTTAGTTAATTCCATTAAATTAAATGTTGAGGTCAAATAATGCTATCAGCCTGATTTACAAAATAATCCTTAAGAAGTATTTTTTCTGACAAGATCATTTTTTCTGTACATTTTTGCTAATTGAGTTGAACAAAGTTCATTGCTCATTGGATTAAATTAAATTAATTTAAATTAAATCCTACACTTGAATTCATGTATTTAAAACAAACAAAATAAAACAAAACAAAAAATTTACCATCTCTATTCATAGCTCCTATTATTTTCTCCTCCTAAAGAAGGCAAAGAGATAAGAATTTATATGACAACTCTGTACTGCTGGGAAAGAATACATTAAGGGCTGTGTTAAGTCAGAACTTAGGTAACATCAAGGCCTACGAGTGAATGCTAGAACAGAGTTTTAACCTCTGCTGAAGCTGTATGAGAGCTTCAGCGGTACCACCGTATTCCCCTGTTGTTTGTATCTTGGCCATTTAAGAATTGTTTGGCTGTCTCTCTATGAAGTATTGCCTTTACCTAAAACGTCACTTAATTTCTATTAACAGGAACAAGTTCCTGTGGGTGATAAGTCAGAGAAAACCTTTACAGATGGATTAGTAAATGATACAGCTATATCACAAAAGTCAAAATAGAAGAAATACTTGAAAGTCATGAAAAACTAGAGCTAGCAAATATATTGTTTAGAAATGTTTTTGATCTTCGATTTGCCCAGACACTCAATGACACTTGCCATCTCTCCTCTTCTCTGGGTACTTGAGTCATTCTTCGCTGCTCTATCTGGTTAGCTCTTTGTCCTTCTCGGGCATATGGCAGATATTTTATTTCTTTCAAAAGTCAGAAATGACTAACTAAGGCCTGAGTTTTAATTTCAACTTTTCAGAAGTAGTATAGAGTCAATTTGGAAAAGCTATCCACCATTTGTGGGGGTAATTTTTTATTTTCTAAAATGGGTATAATGAGATCTCCAATTCTCACATTCTCTTTTTACAATGAGATGGTTATAATATTTTCCATCAAGAAGTGGGGGGGTATGTTCCATCCCCTTGAATCTGGGTGTCCTCTTGACTCTTGTATAAATGACTATGTGATCTGCAAGGCTTGGTCCTAAAAGACCAATGCCCTTTCCCTTTAGCTCTGGTTCTCTTGCATGCTCACCATAGGAACTCAGCAAGTGTGTTGAGCTACATATAGAGGTCACATATAGGAGTTGTGGCTGAAAGCCCCCATTGACCTCTAAGTTGACAGCCTACCTGCTAGCTGTGGGGGTAAAGCAGCCTTTGAAATTACTTCAGTCATCAACTGATTACCAAGTCATGAAAAACTTTGATGGTGAGCTGCCTAGCTAATCCTGGTTAACCTCAGACCCATGAGAGATAACACACACTGATTATTGTTTTAAGCAACTGCTATATGAGATGATTAGTTAGAAGCAATTGTAACAGCAACATTAGGTAAACAAGGAGGAATAAGTTCTTATAATACAAACAAACGTCTCATTCAAAGCTGAGATCAGTCCTCTGAATGTTAATTTCAAGATAAAGGAGAGCTTGAAAAGGCAAGGCATCACAAAAATTGTCTGCAGTATATACTGTATCATTAATGATACGTGGTAATTCTGGGTCAACAAATATCTAGAGTAGTCAGAGCAAGTGTTAGTTTAGGCACAGAGACAGAACCGTTAATACAGTTGTTTCAAACCAGAAATTCATTTTGTGGAGTTTCTCTACACTCAAACCTCTGAAAAATCAAAATTAATGAATGTTTACTGAGATTCCACCGTGGACGTGGATGAGGCAGCATGCTAATCTCTGGGGGCACAGAGAAAAAATAAATACTTCCTTTTATTTAGGGAGGCAGCTGGTCAGAAAACATGAAAAAGATTGATTCAATAAATGTTTGAGATGCCGTAATAGAAGCAGTACAAGTAGATGTACTAAAGTAGAGTTATTCTTTTTTAGTGGGTGTTGAGGAATGAGTTGAGGAGAGGAGTAGGAAAGGCATCATGTAGAAGATTATTCCTGAGCTGAGTCTTACATTTTCAAAATACTTAACATGTTGTCTGCGAGCTCTGTTTGACTAGAGTTTGTATCACACGTGCTTGATACTATTCATGCTATTATTGGTGGATTTTTTGTATTTTTTTACATAAAAGTGTACAACTATCATATTATTAAGACATGTCTCTAGTAGTGTACATGTATAACATTGGAGGATATTTGCGCTCTGGCATCTATGTTTAAATAGCAAACCGTATTTGAAATTTCATAGTAGTAAATGTCATGACTACTGGGATCTGCTTATTTCTAGATCTGTGGCTTCGTATGGCAAAATAAATTAGGAAGATTCCTTTGCTCAATAAAATACGAAATCATAGTGACTAGATGGCGTATGCCACACCATGCAAATTAAAGATCATTTCGGGACTGGAGAGGGGATTTCATAAAGATTTTGTCAACTTCAAATTAAAATAATGTCCCATCTCTTGACCTGCCAGTTCTACCTCTCCTTCACAGGATACTGCAAGTGCCCACATCCATAGCATTGAAAAGAGAAAGAGAACAAGAAACTTCTGAAGATTGCTTCATCCTTAATATTTGATTCTAGAAACTATTTTTCATTCACTTTTTTCTAAATTAGACCTAAGCATTTCCCACGCCATAAAAACTAAAGTCTGTATTTTCATCCAGTAGATTGAAACCAACATGAGTCATTTTTATAGCGTCCCCTTTATTGCTAGTCTCTAAATGCCTTGATAAGAAGGCCTATACCCACCAGTGAGTCTTGAACAGAAGCAGCATCTCACAGCATATCTTCCCATATTAACAGAACTTAGAACCCACAGAAATATTTTTTAAACAAAATCATGTCTTCAGCTTTTCATTTTACCTTTTCTTTGAGACTATTGAGATGATAAAAACATAAAGAAACTAATTTTATAACTATTGAGATGGATTAATCCTTAGAACAGTCCACATGTTGATTTTTTTTATTCATAAGTGGGAAATAAAAATTATTTTCTTTCCTATTCTCTGTACATCCAGGGAGTTATGTTTCTATCCTTTTACTCTCTGAGAAATACAGGAAAAATAAAGCAGCTCCTCAATTGAATGACATTCACTATTATAACTTATTCATGCATAAAGAATAAATTAAAAGTGAACATTAGTATTCAAAAAGTTGGTATTTATTTATACATGTAACTTAATGTTTTTTCTTAAGTTATTTACTAGCAAAAAAAAAAAAAAAGTTATTTACTAGCATATATTTCCTAGAGGAAAATAAGCTGGAAAGTAGCAGGATTTTATATGCATCTAATTTAGTGTCTGGTAAATTAGTAGCTCCCCATGATAATTCATTGTCATAGATTTTGAGAAAGAGTTCAATTGTATAGGACATTAACAAATTTAAAAAATTTTTCCATAACTTATGTTTATGTTGAAATTTTTTTAAAAGATTGTATTTCTTTTTTTTTTTTTTTTTTTTTTCAGAGAGAGAGCTCACAAGTGAAGGGGGGCAGCGGGAGGGGTAATGGAAGAGGGAGTAGTAGGTTCCTCCTTGAGCAAGAAGCCCAAGGAGGCTCCATCCCAGTTCCCAGATCCTAGATCCCAGGACTCTAATCATGACCTGAGCAAAGGCAGGTGCTTAACCAACTGAGCCACCCAGGTGTCCCAGTAATGCTGAGATACCAATGCTAAAAAATTTATTGTACATAAAGTTTGGCAGAAGAAACACAACTTTATTTCCATTATTGATATATGATAAACAAGCTACTTAATTTAGCTAGACATTATATTGATTGCATTCATGCTCAAGTTCATTTACATAGAATGTTTATTTTGCCAGTTGTTACATAGAAGTAAGTGAACTTGAGTTTAATTATTAAACAAAATAATGTGATAGTGATAATTTGGGAATAAAAAAATAAATGGTGATTACAGCTTAAAGTTTTTAACTTTTTAATTAACTTGTTTCTGATTGGCCTCTATGATTCCTCTCATCCTCTTCCTTCACTTACTGTTCATTTCCTTTCTGAACTCTATCTTGTCACCATTGATTAAAAAAAAAAAAAAAGTAGCAGCTAACTCAAAGTAATGTTGAGAGAGTTAATGAAATACCTTTTGTGTGAAATCATCTGACATTGCCTCCAACACAATGGAAGCCATTTTTCCACCCCTTCTGCCAATTCTAATTCTCGGTATGCTTGGGGGTATTTGTGGTACTGAAGATTTGGCTGGGATCAAAAGTAAAGGAGGAAGAAAATGCATCTAGTGTCTTTTCTACTCCTTAGCATTACTCTTATTGTACAATTTCCTTTTTTTTTTAATTGTTATTTCCCTTACCCTTGATGGAATATTATGAACATTATTTTTTAAGATTTTATCTATTTATTTGACAGAAAGAGAGAGGAACACAAGAAGGGGGAGCAGCAGAGGGAGAGGAAGAAGCAGCAGGGAGCCCTACATGGGGCTTGATCCCAGGATGCTGGGATCATGCCCCGAGCCAAGGGCAGACAGAAACATTCAACCAACTGAACTAGCTAGGAGTCCCAGGAACATTATTTTTTAATCACTTTCCTATGAAGGAAAAAGAACATAATTTTCCTTGTTATTCAACAAATGCCCTTTAAAATGTCTTCCTTCACATTTAGCAATTTATCTTTTTTATGGCCAAATAACTCTATGAGGAGATGCAACTAATACACTGTAATGATTTAGAAAACAGAGGTGTTGAATTGGTGATGGGGAAAGAAATAGGGGAAATTAAGAAAACATTATAAAAAAGTATTAGTGGACATTCCAAACTGTCTAAAAAGGCAAAATGAAGAAAAAGTTAAGACTGCACATAGGCAAATATTCTTATCAGGCATTGTTATAGGCTTAATAGTATCACTTCAAAAATCCATGTTTTGATATTCTAATCCCTGGCACCTCAAAATGTGACCAGAGAGAATCTTTACAGAGGTAATGAGGTAAAAATGGCATCATTAAGATATGCCTTAATTCTATATGACCTGTTTCTTATAAGGAGAAGAAGTTTGGACACAGACATGTACAGAGGGAAGACAGTATGAAAACACAGAGGGAAGATGGCCATCTGCTAGTCAAGAATCCTAAAACAAACCCTTCCCATTTCCTAGGAAAAAACAAAAAACAACCCTGTCAACACCTTGATTTTAAACTGTTTGCCATTAGAACTATGAGAAAATAAATCTATTGTTTAAGCTGCCTAATCAGTGGCGCTTGGTTGCAACAACCATAGCCAACTGATATAGGCAGCACGTTATGAAATGCCTTGGGTTCAGATATGAGTAACTATTTTTTATTTAATTTTTACACCTTTATTTAAAAGTATATTAGAAAAATCAAGAGTGCCTGAGTAGCACAGTCAGTTAAGTGTCAGACTCT
This sequence comes from Canis lupus familiaris, assembly GCF_011100685.1. Taxonomy (NCBI): domain Eukaryota; kingdom Metazoa; phylum Chordata; class Mammalia; order Carnivora; family Canidae; genus Canis; species Canis lupus. Next base: position 46,151,506 of record NC_049242.1, on the reverse strand, counting down.
TGATTTTGGCTCCAGTCATGATCTCAGGGTCCTGGGATCAAGCCTTGCATTGGGCTCCATACCCAGTATGGAGTCTGCTTGGGATTCTCTCTCCTCTCTCCCCCCAACAACCCTGCACTCTCTCTCTCTCTCTCTAAAATAAATAAATAAATCTTTAAAAAAGAAAAATCAATGAATAATTATTATTCCAAACCCAATCTAAGTGACCACAGTTTGCAACTGCTAACAAGGCAGTAGTAAATGAAGGCAGTGAGAGGGAGGGATTGACAAGATTGTTATAAATACAAATATGTAATGTAAGAAAGATATTATATACATATGAAACAAAGCTCTTGAGAGTGGTATTGGTAATAAAATTTTTAAATTCTGGGAGAAACCTAATTATATTGAAGGTAATTCATTGAAAACTCACTTCTGTTTTTAAAAACAATACTAGTAAGGATTTGTGATTTGTTAAAACACAAGTAGAAATCACATGCTCTGTGAGTCTAGTGGGTACATGTGAGATACTGGATTGAAGAGAAAACAGCATATAACTATAGCTATGATGCTGTTTAAGCACTGTCATTAAGAGAATTTGTATTTATGCTTGTTTAATTAGATGACATCAAGATATTTGAAAATATATGGATTCAATGTCTTTGTCTCTTTATTTTTCTACATTATATTGCTTAGCACAATGAATGGCTTAATTATCTCAAAAAATGTTTGAATTAAAGTCTACCTAATTAATATGAAGAATCTACTATATTGAATTATAGAAATATAAATTTTTCTTGAGCTCAGCTTATAGAGAACCTGAAATTCTGGGCCAGACAGTATGCCGTTTATTCTTCTGGTCAAAAATGTAGTTGAAGTTTTATGAGTAAAAAGAAGGGCACATTCTCAGCTGAGGCAGGAAATCTGTTGCACTTGGTCAGACTAATTGTCTTATCAATGGTCAGATACTAAATGTCTAAGAAGGACATTTAGAAAAGGAAACTGTAGGCCAAATGACAAAGAGGATATTGAATAGCATAGTCTAAAAAGAGGAGTTAGGATCACTATATTAGGATGGGAACATAGGTGAAGTAGTTTGGAAAATGCTCTGAGTATGTGACATGCTTCTGGGGGTGGATATGAACAGAATGTAATAGAAAACCTGTACCATCTGGCCTGGGAGAAGGGAAGAAGTGGGAGAGTGCTCCAGGACACCAAAAGAAGAACCGAGCAGCCCAGTCTTTTCCCTAGAGCTGGTTCACAATCTACTGGAGACTCATGGGGAAATAAAACAGTCCTTTCTCACTTTCATGCAAACTTAAAATATTTTCAACTTCTTTGATTTCAGTGTTAACAAATTCAGTTCTAAAGAAGGAACTTCCAGTAGAAGAATTTATCTGCTTCTTTTCTCACTTCCCTTAGATTTAGCAAGTGGTCCAGAGGAAGGATACTGCAAATTGTTATTTAGCATTTTCAATTCCCTCACCTTGTATATGTGGATGACTAATAGGGCTATCATTGACACTATCTCTTATGACTATCATTAATAGAAAATGTTTGAAATGATAACAAGCTATCATTTCCAAGTTTCCTTTATAAAGATTGCAAAGTGGATATTTAATATTTATTTAAATGTTTGCTAATAATCTCTCAAGTGTATCATGGAGAGATAAAATATCTTAACATGGCCATCCAAAATAAAATTATATTAATCAGTATTATCTGATGACATAAAAACAATACATTGAAGTGTTACACATTTTCATCACCCTTTATATTCTATAATGTATTTTCTTTCTTTTTTTTTTTGAAGATTTACTTATATTTATTTTGGAGAGAGAGAGAGAGAGAGAAAGAGAGAGAGAGCAGGAGAGGCCACAGGGACAGAGAATCTTAAGCACTGCTGCACCGAGTGTGGAGTCCAATGTGGGGCTCGATCCTATGACCCTGAGTTTTCATATTTTAAGATGATAGCATTTTCATTTTACCTTTACTTTCAACATTTTTCTTTTATTTTCCTTTTGTGATTCCTCTTTCTTTAAACTTACAGAAAGGCAGACACTCAGGTTCAATGTGATAAATTTCCAGAAACATACAACTCACCCAAGACTGAATCATAAGTAAATGTAAAATTTGAACAGGCTAATAATGAATAAGGGGATTGATTGAATTAATAATCAAATACTTCCCAATGAAGAAAAACTAAAAACCAAATGGTTTCACTGCGGAATTCTTGCAAACATTTCAAAAGTTAACTCTAATCTTTCTCTAATTCTCACAAAAAAGAAAATTGAAGAGGCGAGAACTCCCAACTCATTTTACTAGGCCAGTATTACTCTGATATCAAAGCCAGATGAAGACTCTACAAGAAAATAAAGAACTACAGTCCGATATCTTTGATGAGAATTCTTAACAAAATATTAGCAAACCAAATTAAGCAGCACATTAAAAAGATCACACACCATGAACAAGAGATTTATCCCTATGATACAAGATGCTACAGCATACACAAATCAATACACATGATACATCACATTAATAAGATGAAAGGGAAAATCATATGATATCTCAATAAATTCAGAAAAATTGATTTGGCAAAATTCAATATCCTTTCATGATAATTCTCAATGTTTTGTGCTTCTGTGGTATCAATTGTAATGTCTCCTATTTTTTTTTTTTGTCTCTGCTTTCACTTCTAATTTTATTTACATGCAACCAAAGCAGTTCTAAGAAGGACATTTATAGCTATAAATGCCTACATTAATAAAATAGGGATATCTCAAGTAAACAACCTAACATTAAAACTCAAGGAAATAGAAGAAGAGCAAGCTAACCTCAAGTTTACCAGAATAAGGAAAATAACAAAACTCTGAGCAGAAATAAAATAGAGACTAGAAAAAAAAATGATAGAAAAGATTGCTGAATCTATGAGCTGGTTAAAAAAATGATACACTTAAGCCTTTTACTAAGAAAAAAGGCTTTGGCCTATTAATAGTATTATAAAAAATATTTAATTTTAATAGCTTTCCATGCCTTTCTCTTCTCTTTTTCCTTATCTGCTTATAACATATAAATTATAACAGTCAATTTGGTATTGCATTCTCATAAGTAGGTTACCATACCTGGCAAAACTTATGACAGTTATTAACAAAATGCAAGCCAGAAGTCTGAAGGAAACCAACCAGGTACTTAAACATAAATCCATATAAGAAAAAACTAATGAGGAGAGATATATTTCTGTCTCATTTTGTCTGGAATTTCTTTTCATTTGGATCTTGGGCATATAATATTCATGGCTGACTTTAATATAATACTATTAATCAACTGCCTATGGGGACCTTGAATGTTAAATGTTTAAAGCTTAAAGATGATCTGATAGATTTAGGAATCAGCTTCTTCAGGTGTTTTAGGGAAATAGTGGAGAAATTTTGATAGATCTTTCAGAAATTTTATGGGACTTGACTATTTTCAGTTCTCCTGGGTAATATTTAGCTGATTACATAGAGTCATGGTGAACATAATATAGACATGTTTTCACTAAAATAATTTTCTTTTATTACATTTATTTATCACTTTTCAATTGGAGTCTAGGTGACAAGAACTGTTTTAGATTTGTGCAGCAGTCATAATTTGAATTCATAAATGTTTTTAGACATGTTTCTTATGTACCTATATAAAATACAATAAAAAAAACTGAGCAGACCCATCTTGGCCATAAATTAAAGCCAAGTCTATATATATATTTATGCTAAAATTTTATTGTTTTAGAGTATTTTTCACATTTGGACTTGATTCTTATCCTACTTTATTACCAGATGTTCAACCTAAAGCATAGTCTAGCCTACCAAGCAAATGCAGCCATTACTAAATGTCTTAATCCTTTACTATCACTTTTCATTAGAAGGCCAAAAGGATTTATAGCCAAGATGTCTATATTGTTGTGAAATGATTGAAGTGATTTCTATATGTTTCTTACTGGGTACTTTTTAATGATTCATTTTATGTATCAACTTGACTGGTTCAAGAGTTGCCTAGAGAACTAGTGAAACATTTTTTGGGGGGTGTATCTATCAGGGTATTTCCAGAGAGATTAGCATTGGAATTGGTTGACTTAGTAAAACTGATGGCTCTCCCTAGTGTGGTTGAGCATCACTGAATCTGTTGAGGACCTGAATAAAACAAAAAAGGCTGAAGAAAGTAGACTTTGTACTCTGACGGACTGTTAGAACTAGGACATCAATTTCCTTATGCCCCCAGTGCTCCTGGTTCTCAGGCCTTCAGACTTGGCCTAAATCTATGCTCTCAGCTTTCTAGCTCTCACTCTACCAAACTATACCACTGGCTATTATGCATCTCCAGCTAGCAGATGGAAGATCATGAGGCTGATATATATTATAAGCACAATGCTAGATATAACATGGCACAATATAGCCAGACACTGTTCCTGCCTTCATGGAAATTTCAATCTAGTAGAGAATAAGACATCGTATGAATACTCATAAATCAAAGTATAATTACAAATTTAGATAATCTCAGTGATACAAAAGTTCAAGAATTAGGTACGATTGAGGAAGGGTGAGAGAGATGTAACAGGAAGACATGTTTGCCTAAATCATGTTTAAGCTGAAACGTAAAGAAAGCACTTGTATTAGTTAAGAAAAGAATAGTGAATAGATTATTTCCAATAAACGGATTAGTAAATGCAAAGACCCAGAGGTTGAAGACGTCTTTATGTGTTGGAGAAACTGGAAGCCAGTATGGACAGGTGCATACTGAGTGAAGCAGAGAGCACTGCAAGATGAGGATAGTGAATAGGTATGTCCCTGTACAACCTGTGAAGGAGTTTTAATTTAGAGTTAAGCATAACAGGCTAATACTGATGATTTTTAGGCAGGCAATGAATGTTTTCATTGCCAGTTTTGAGCAAACTGAAAGGGAGTCCATTAGTATTAGTTGGAAGGCAATGCTCCATGAAAGATAATATGGTCACATGAACTAGATTAGTAATGTGGAAATGAAGATACATACGTAGATTTGAAACATGTTTGGTGATCCATCCTATGATGCGCTGCTTGTGGAGAGGGGATGAAGGAAAAGAGATGCTTTAAGGGTGATTCCTGGACTTTTTGATATGGACAGCCAGATAGAATGGTGTAATTTATTGAGAAGAGTGACATGAATAGGACTATATACACTAATCACAGCCAACTTCAAATGCTTCTCACAAACAAAGACAAACCAGGTATATAAGAATTATATACATATCAAACCACAAAATTTGATGATAGAAGATGCAATTTCTAAATGAACTTGGGCTATGCATAAAAATTGAGTATATTTTAGATCATACACTAAACACCAATGAACTGCCAGGAATAAAACTGACAAAAGCATCATTCTCTGCACCTAAAGCATAATACTAAAAATTAATACAAAATTTAAAAGGTCCTTGTGGTTTAAAGATAATTTTAAAATAAAATCCCCTTTGTTAACTGTTGAATCAAAGAATCCATACAACATTACATTTCAAAATCATGATAATGAAAACAAAATGTATCAGAATCATGTGATAAAGCTAGATCGCTGTTAGAGGAAAATTTATAGCATTAAATACCTGTGTTAATGGAAATGAAATGAAATGAAGTAAATTCCAAGACCTCATTAAAACAACAGAAAAGTTAAACTAAAAGAAATGATATAATAAATATAAAATCAGCAGTACATGTAATAAGTTGATAAATATTAGTGAAGAGAGCCCAGCAGGAAACTAAAATTTATACATCATGACCAAGTAAATTTAATTGTAGAGAACAAAGGTATTGAGATATAAATGTATCATTTAAATTTTTTTTTCATATTAATAGACCCAAAAGAAAAAAATATATATGATCACCTCTATATATTCAGAAAAGATGTTAACAAATTGCAACACTGTTTGGGCAATCGGTAAAATAGGAGTTGATGGATAACTATTTAACAAGAAAACTACATATACTTTTGCTAAAAAGGCAGCATCTTAAATAAGAAATTAAGGACTTCCCATTAAATTCAAGGAGAAGAAAGAATGCCCACTATTTCCATAATTTTTTAACATTGTGTTGGAAGAGTTTGCTAATGCACTTGGAACAGATAATCAATTAGAAGTGTAACAGTCTGAAAGGAAGAACTTTTTTTTTAAGTTCCCTTTATAAAAGATCAAATAGCTATGGAAGATGGTAAAATTAGTATACAAAATCAATAGCCTTGTAAACATGTATACATATACAAAAAATAATAAGACAATATAATGGAAGAGAAAGCTCAGTTTATGATAGAAATAAAAATAAAACATATAAATAGCTTACCAAGAAATATTTAAAACATACTTGAAAAAATATAAAACATTCCTGAAGTACTCAGAAAAAATAATTCATCAAATGAAAAGACTATTAGATCCATAAACAGAAAAACAAAATGCTTTAAGATGTTAGTTTTCATTGTTATACATTTGATTCAGTCACAGTAAAATAATAACATTTTTTTGTAATCTAGTCATTAAGATTGTAAATTGATTTAGAAAAAGCAATGGGGAAAATTACTGTGGAAAAAAGAAGAACAATTAATGGGAGCAGGAAGTTAACATACAAAAAACTCCATGTAACTAAAGTGAGCTTAATATTATTACATGAAGAGAAAGACAAACCAATGGGATTGAATAATAATTTCACAAGCAGACCAAATTGAATATGGATATGTAGTATAAAATAAACATGCAGCATGAAATTAGTAGGAAAAAAGATGAACATGTTAACTAACTGATTTGAAATAACTAGAGAGCCTTAGGAAGGTGCATAAAATTGAATCCATTTCTTGGACCATACATGAGAATAAGAAAAAACTGGGAGATATATCTTAGTTATATGAATATGAGAAGTAGATTTCCGATTATGTCACAGTGTATGCCATTTTATATTTGAATTATATATATTCTTAAACATACGCTTACAATTTAGGTTGTTTCAGTAACACAAATCCTATTCAAACTTTAGTCAGGCTACATCTGAGGTCTAAGATTGTCTCTTTGCCAAGCAGTTAAGGTATTCGAAGGGGTGCTGGAAGGGGAGAGAAATCTCAGAGTAAACACGATGCACCTCCCTGATTCTTTATTTTGATCTAAGATTTTATTGGAGAGCATTGATGGTCATATCTTTATAATGAACATATTTTAATCATTACTTTTAAACTCAAACAAACATCTATGCTATATAACAGAATGCAAATTTTCTTACTTTTAATGATTCAACTTGAGAGTTCAAAGGAAGTCTGTACTTGAGATGGGTAACTTCAGGCTGGGCCCCCAGACTCATGAGAAGGTACGTCTCCACTCCTGTCTGCTTGCTATTAGCAGTAGTTCAAGGGGTAAAACTGGAAAGCACTGCCTTCAGTTATTTCCTTTCCTTCATCTTCTTTCTTCCTCATTTCCATTTCAAAGCAGACTCTTCCAGTTTTTCCAACGCTGGCCTGTGGGAGAAGGATCTGTACCCTCAGTGGATGAATTGCTGAAATGTTGACTTTTAACCAAAAGGGTTGGTAAGAGCAGGAGTGAGCAGAATGTAACCAATGGAAAAGAGACTCTAGTAGCCGAAAAGAAAAGAAAGAAAAGAAAAGAAAAGAAAAGAAAAGAAAAGAAAAGAAAGGAAAGAAAAAGACAAGACAAGAAAAAAAAGAAAGAAAAGACAAAGACAAGAAAAGTAAAGAAAAGACAAGAAAAGAAAAATGGAGATCCTGAAATATTAAATTGTGATTTATATTTATAAAGGGGTTTAACTCTGGTCAGAAAGATAATAATCCCTTGCTGACTAAATTTAAGCTCATATATCAATTGTGCTTTTAAAGTTTTCAGTGACCAGATGTCTTTCCCTTGTCCCCTCAGTGCTTTTTTTTTTTTTTTTTCAAATGTACTGCAAATCATAGTAAAGAATTTAGATCTCCCCTACTCTCTCCTTCCCGCAGTCACATCAGAACTTCAGGGAGATGGCAATTTCCTGAAGCCACAGAAGTAGCAGATCATGGGTACTTTGGTTCAATGGTGTTTTAGTTTAGAACATAGCAAAGGGAATATTTCCATAAAAAAAAGAAGTCAAAAAGTAAATAGCTACCCAAATCAGGTGAAGTACTCTGTAAATTCAATAGATAGGAGTAAATTCGGTTAAGTGAGCCTACTGGAGGGAACCTATGGGTAGGAATAGGTCCCACTTGATTATACCACTTCTGTCTCTACACATTCTTGCCAATCCCTCCTCAATCCAATTTTCCTCCTTGACTGAAAGTAGTGAGGGAACATTGGCTCTCTGCTCATTGTGCTAATTATAGGAAGAAAGATTAAGCCCACTGTAGAGCTTTGGAGAACAGTCAGTGCAGCTGGAGCTTGTTAAGTGAAATGGAGAGTGGAGGAATATGGGTTGTGGTCAGAACACGGAAAGACAGAAGCAGCTGCCTCAAGCAGATGTGTAGAAAATGGAATTTACAGTATTGGTAGAAAATGTATGTTTTCTAATACTTGTAAAAAAATATTTTTATGTGGTCTTCAGCATAGAAACATATCCCAAGCTTTATCAACGGTATAATTTTCATTCAAGTAATGAGAATACAATTGATTCACAAGGATATGATCTTATTCAGCATACTTTGAATCTGAATGAGAAAGTAATTCTCTTCCTAACAATCCCACATATCACTCCAAAATGAGGTTCTTAATTTTTTGGGGAGATGATGGGTAGATTTATGCAGTAAAGAGACCCAGGGGCTAAATTTCATTTTGACTCTAATACATTGAGATGGGCTCTGAGGTCTTCTGTTGTCATTAATAAGCTATTTATAATACCATTATTGTCTGTAGAGTTTTCCTTTAAAAGAGATCTCAACATATTATTATTTTTGTATATATGTTTATATATATATATATATGTAAATCTATCAATCTTCATATTTACACTAGTTTTATAAAATTAAAAGATTATTTCTTCAGAGAATGGACTACTTTTTAAAAACCTTTTCTAGCTTTAGAGCCTGGGAAAGAGCAGTTGGTTAATATATGCTGAATAAATATATGGCTTACAGGCAAATGAGTAGTTGCCTAAGAGCAAGCAGAAAAATGAACGTGTAACTGCTCTGCATTTCTAGACAAACACTGTCTGCTTGATGCTCATTAAATACTTTATCTATATATTACTAGTAAGAATTTTGCAACTTTTTAAATTCTTTCGGGATTTTTATTATTTTTAACATGTGGAAGACCTGATACAAAGTTATAACAGTCTTCAAGTTAAATATACACACTATCCAAAGCCAGTTTTTGTTGAACTATTGAATCACAGAAAATAATGCAGCATAATTCAGTGTTGTTTACCCTTAATTATTCATTAAGTGGATATTTAAGTGCTTACTGTGTCACAGGTCCTGCGATAGTCATGCAAAGGTGGAAAGACTAATTTACTTCTTTCAATTAGTTTGAGTCTGTTTCTCTGAGAAACAGAGAAAAAAATCATGCAAAGAAGCATCTTCAGCGTAAAATCCTGGGGTGGAGATGAGGTGAGACATAGAATTAGACCCATCTAAAAGCAGCCACATGACTAGACTCCAGAGTGAAGTATAGAAGGTTGGACAAATAAATTTTAGGGAATAAGTGTTTCTGGCTCTATCTCTGTGTCTGGGTCACTACAAGTATCTCCATCTTCCCTTAGTGTATCCCCTCTACCTTATCTGACAACCAGCTGAGACGTCATGAACAAAAAAGATAACGGCTTTGGAAAGGCAGAGTCTATGGTAGCAGGTAAGTGCCTAACACACAAGAAACGAATTTTAATACAAATTGAAGAAAATGGATGGCAAGATGGTGTCTCCAAAGCTTGTCTGTAGAAAAGGTTGCTCTAAGAAGACTCTTCCAAGAATCCACCAGTGTCGGGACTGAGAGATTATCAGTTCACTTTCAATAATGCACATATTAAAGATTGATATTTTAAAAAGAAATGAAAAATAAATGCATTTTCAGCACTTGTTTATCAACATTGAAATTTTAAACAAGCAACTCATCAAACCTAATACAAGTGCACTTATATTTTAAGCTGGCGTACGTTTCATCATGCGTCTTCCTATCTAGTTATCAAGCTATGTGTATAAAATTACTAGATTCTATTTTGAGTCATGCACCCATTCTTCTATTTAACTTAAAGTAATAAACTAATTTACAAATGTTACAAAGGAATACTTTCTTAACAAATCGCATTTACATGAGAAGACAGAAATTAAATTTATTATAGATAACAATTCTCAAAATTGAACAATCTGTTTAACATGGGTAGCCCTTGTATTACACAGGAAATTTTATATTCTCTCTCTCTCTCTCTCTCTCTTATTATCTGTCTCTCTCTCTGGAAGAAAGAATGGACAAGGGGGAAAAAGGACTAAGATGAGAAAAAGAAGAGAGGAAAAGAGGAGACAGAGACTGAGAGAGAGAGAAAAGGGGATGAAAATTCACACTGGGAGAACATCATTACTAGAAGGATTTTAAGATTTGTTTGATGAATCATCTTCTCTCATTTTACAGAGAAGGAAGATGCAGCTCCTGAAGATTAAGTGGTTTATAAAAAGACCCAGAGTGAGGTAGTGGCAGAGGCAGAGCTAGAAAGCTTTGCTATTTTTAGCTGAGTGTCCTGTATTCACAAAAACCAAATTGTTGTTGTTATTCTAATACTCCCCTACATAATTACTCCCTGCCTAATTTGTATTTTAATTTTTTTGTAAGACATTGAAAACACTGTAAATTTTGTCATTATTCAATGCAGTTTGACAGTTTAGTAGCTGTAGAAGACATCGACTAGAATTAACAAAAACCTATTACTTCACTTTAGCAACATTTAAAAAGTTTTCTCTGACAACACAATGGAGCAAAGATAGACTTTTCAACAAGTGGTACTGGAACAACTAGACATCTACAGGCAAAAGGAAAAAAAAAAGATGAATTTAGACACTTAGAGATCTTATACTCATCACAAAAACTACCTCAAAAGGCATGATAGACTGAAACTAAAACACAAAACTATAAAACTCTTAGAAGCTCGCATCGGAGAAAACTAAGATGACCTTGGATGTGGCAATTATCTTTTAGATTCCAGCATCTAGGCACAATGCATGGAAGAAACAACTGATAAATAGGTAAAATAAAAAATTTCTGCTTTGTAAAAGACAATGCCAAGAGAATGAGAAAACAAGCCACAGATTGGGAGGAAGAACATTTGCAGAAGACGCATCTAATAAATGACTGTTATCCAAAATATACAAAAACTCTTAAAACTCACAATAAGAAAATGAACAACCAGATTTTAAAATGGGCCAAAGACCTTACACTTCATGAAGAAGATACACAGACAACATACTAGCACATCGAAAGATGTTCCACACCATATGCCAGCAGAAAAGAGCAAACTGAGACAACGAGAAAGCATTGCATAACTATTAGAATGGCCCAAATCCAGAACACGACACCATTACTTGCGGACAAAGAGGAAGAGCAACGGGAACGCGCATTCACTGCTGATAGGAATGAGCAATATAGCCACCTTGGGAGGCAGTTTGGTGGTTTCTTACAAAACTGAACATATTTCACAATTAACACCTCTTAGTATTTGCCCAAAGAAGCTGAAAAGTTATGTCCAATAAAAACCTGCACACAGATGTTTATAGCAGGTTTTATTCATGATCATCAAAGTTTGGAAGCAACCAAAATAGTCCTTTGGTAGGTAAATGGGGAAATAAACTGCGGCACATCCAGGCAGCAGAGTATTTTCAGTACTAAGAAAGAAAGGAGCCATCCAGCCATAAAAATGCATGAAGAAAACTACTATGCCCACCTGACGGAAAAATTCATATGCTAACTAAAAAGAAGCCAATCTGAAAAGGCTGCATACTGTATGATTCCTACATATGACACCTTGGAAAAGGCATGGAAAATTATGGCAGGAGTAAAAACATCAGTGGTTTCCAGAGCTTGAGGAGTGTAGAGGAAAGAACAAAGGATTTTTCGGTCAGTGAAAATATTCTGTATGGTACTATTATGATGGGTACATGTTTTTTATACATTTGTCCAAACCCATAGAATGTCAACACCATAATAAAATGTAACATAGACTATGGAAGTTGAGTGATTATGATGGGTCAGTGTAGGTTCATCAACTGCAACAAAATCACCCCTCTGGTGGAGGATATGGATAGGGGATAGGACTATGTGGGGAATTCTCTGTACCTCCTCCTTGACTTTGCTGTGGGCCTGAAATGGCTCTAAAAAAATAAAGTCTAAAAAAAAAATCTTGTCCTACCATTTTCAAAATATAAGGGTGATCATTTCCTTAATGTAGTATAAATTATTGTAGTAAATTATTGAGTTTGTCAAGTGGTTTCTTTAAGGATTTTGTTTATATATTTGAGAGAGAGAGTGAGATCACAGAGGTAGAGGGAGAAGCAAACTCCCCCAGGGCCTGATACCAGGTCCTCCAGGTCATGACCTGAGCCGAAGGCAAACGCTTAACTGACTGACCCACCCAGGTGCGCCAATCAGGTGGTTTCTAAATGGAACCTCACTTAACCCTTAAGGGTTTCCTTTAGCCTCTATATTTCTCTCATCATTGTTCTCTACCTGTTATTTTGAAAACTGTACTTAGTTTTGGAGAATCCTGACTCTACCCGCCTTCACCACAAATTGCTTTCAAGCTGTTGTTGTTGACTTTTATTTAATAATATTCGTTTCTGCTCATATAACTGTGTCTCGTGAGGCTGAATGTTAAAATATAATCAGAGAAAATTCAAAGTATTTGGCATCTGGCACCCATAATCTCTCTAGTCTAAGGTTACATGCTCTTCCAGGTTTGAGCCAAAAAATGCAGTGCCCTTTTTTTATTGTCCTAAAAATCTTCATAAGACCATAAATATTTTACTCTGAAATCCTTGCAACAATACCTGGCATTGGAATTTATCTGTTCATTTGTCAAAAGTATTGCATCAGTATGTTGCATATCAGCAACAGCTTAACTCTTTCCTGGCACATCTATGGCATCTTAAGAGTGAGCCTTAAAAATGAACATCTATAAAGTAGAAGCAAATGCAACAGTTACTCTTAAGCTGTTATTTATGTCATATTTTTTTTTTATGGCCAGATCTTTCTCCTTTCTTTCTTTCTTTCTTTCTTTCTTTCTTTCTTTCTTTCTTTCTTTCTTTCTTTCTTTCTTTCTTTCTTTCTTTCTTTCTTTCTTCTTTCTTTCTTTCTTTTTTCTTTTTCTTTCTTCTTTCTCTTTCTCTCTCTCTCTCTCTCTCTTTCTTTCTTTTTGTGAGAAGGAAAGAGAGTGCATGTGTGTAGATGTGGGGGTGGGGGCAGAGGGAGAGGAAGATAATCCCAAGCAGACTCCATGCTGAGCGGGGAGCCCCAGTGCTCAATCTCACCACCCTGAGACCATCATGTGAGCCGAAATCAAGAGTCAGGCACTCAACTGACTGAGCCACCCAGGAGCCCCAATGACCAGATTTTTTTTTTAAGTCGCTAATAAAACAAGTGAAAAGGAAGAAATATGCCAGTTGTGCCTCAAAACGATTCATAAATTAATTACTTCGCTATATGAAAAGTACAACACTAAGTAGCTGTCTGCAGGAAGGAGAAACAACTAGAAAAGCTTCATTAAAACATTTTATTTATCACGATAGTTTTCTAGTTTCTGTATATATATATATATATATATATATATATATATATATATATACAGTGTAAATGTCAAGTACAGAAAGTTCAGATAACTTCTGGAACAGGATTCAAGGCAGATAAATTTTATATTGATTTACCTGTAGTGTTAGTAGTACTTAAAGCCTTGAAACTATATATAAGTTCATATATAATATATAAATTTTCAGCTACCAAGATTGAAGCGAAGTTTTCTTTACCTCTTTATTGTGTATGCAGCAAAGCACGTTATTGTGTGGGCCAGCAGAGGTGTGAAGGGTATCTAGCTCAGTGCAAAATGCAGCCTGTGTGCCCTGTAAGAATCTGCTGACATGTTGAAGTAACCTGGCTCTTAATGAGTTTGGCTTTTGTTTTTCTCTTACGTAGTTCGTATAGAATGCTGAGCCCTTCGAAAATTCTTATGGGACATAGGCAGAAAATAGAACACCTTTCAGTGTACTATAGTTTCCATGTATTTTTTTCTTTTTATGTTTGTTTATTACCTTTATCAAGTCCATTAACTTCATCAGATTTTAGCTAAAACTTGGGAAAAAAATGTTTCATATACTAAAGATTATTCAGAAGAGTGTGCTATATCATCCCTAGTGTAGTTTATCTAGCACTGCTGAAATGATTTTTTTCTATGTCTCAAACACCCACATTTTCTTAATGATGTTTAGACAGAAAACTATTGTGTGTGTTTACTTGTCTTTTAGAGAGTCATTTTGCAGAACATGTGTCTTTTAAAATTTTCTGTGGAAAGCAAATGAATTTTTTTTAAAGATTTTATTTATTTATTCATGAGATTGAGAGAGAGGGGCAGAGACACAGGCAGAGGGAGAAGCATGCTCCATGCAGAGGAGCCCGATGGGGAATTGGATCCTGGGACTCCGGGGTCACACCCTGGGCCCACAGCAGCACTAAACTGCTGAGCCACCCAGGTTGCCCACAAATGACATTTTTATACATGTGATTGTATGTAAAACTTTTCCATAGAACAAATTGTTATAGAGTTTTTTTTTTTGTTGTTATAGAGTTTTAATAACTTGTTTCACTATGAGTTATATATGCAGCAATAAATGGCAATAGAATAATTTGCATTTTATTTGATAAAAGCTACAGATTCCTTACCAAAATAGGAGTGTTAGGAAGTTATAATAGAAGTTACTAATATTACTAATCAATATATCAATTAACGAATTATATTTTCAAAATGAGATATGGTCTAGATGTTATATTCTGAATGTTATCTCCAATTGTGCTATTTTCTTTCTTAGAAATGACTTTTTTCAGGGATCCCTGGGTGGCGCAGCGGTTTGGCGCCTGCCTTTGGCCCAGGGCGATCCTGGAGACCCGGGATCGAATCCCACGTCAGGCTCCCGGTGCATGGAGCCTGCTTCTCCCTCTGCCTGTGTCTCTGCCTCTCTCTCTCTCTCTCTCTGTGTGACTATCATAAATAAATAAAAATTAAAAAAAAAAAAAAGAAATGACTTTTTTCAGATAATGCGTAGTTCTCTTCCTTTGAAGCAATATTTATAAGAAACAGAATCTTTGGAGTCAGATATATTTCTATTCAAATCCAAGATCATTATTTTTATTTTTTTAAGAATTCATTTATTTATTTGAGAGAGTGAGAGAAACAGCATAAGTTGGGTGAGGGGTAGGAGGAGAAGCAGACTCTCTGCTGAGCAGGGAGCCTGACAAGGGGCTCAATCCCAGGACCCTGGGATCATGACCTGAGCTGAAGGCAGACACTTAACTGACTGAGCCCACCAGTGCCCCAAGATAATTCCTTTGATAATTTTGTAACTTTGTTAAATTCCTTTAATTTTCCAAAACCTACATTCCCCCCACACTTAAAATGAATATTATATAATCCCTATGTGTTTACTTTTTATAATGTACTATATATGATTAAAAATAATAATGTATGTTCTCCAGTTTTTAATGCCAGTTCTGTTTGTGCCTTTGATCAAATTGTTAATTGTAGTTTTAATTCTAGATTATTATTGATTTTTAACTTTTCAAAATAATGCTAACTTCTTGATAGGATTTTATAGATTTGTAAATTTCTTCTGATATTTCTATACATTTGAGCTTTAAATATGTTTTTGTTGAAATATAATTGACATATATTAGTTTCAAGTAATACAATGATTTGAAATTTGTATATGTTGTGAAATGTATTATAAAAGTAGCCATATAGGGATACTGGCTGGAATGTAAAGCAGAGAAACCTTAATGGAAGGGAATTTGATAATACCAAACTGCATTTATCCTTTGACCCAGAAACTTCATTTCTAAAACTTAATTCCAAAAATTTACATGCAACAATCTTAAAAAATAGATCTACATAAGGCAATTTATTCCATTTCTATTTGTAATAGCCAGAGAGTGTAAAACAACCTAGTGTCCATGGATAGGCTCTGGTTGAATTAATCGTGGCACATCCTGATCATGCAGCTATAAAAAGAAGTGGGAAATATCCATATACTGGTATTCAGCATATATATTTTTTGTTTTGTTTTTCAGAATATATTTTAAATGAAAAACGTATGTGTGTGCAATGCCACCATTTACCTAAGGATGTGATGTTGTTTTTATTTGTACCTATCTATATCTATATCCACCTATCAAAGGAAGAATAATAAAAACTTTTTGTAAAAGGTTATCTATAACCTAGCAATTCCACTCCTGTGCATATTCCCAAGAGAAAACTCATGATGTCCACACAGAAACTTGAACCTGAGAGTTCATGGCAACATTATTTGTAATAGGCAGAAAATGGAAACCACCAGATGTCTATTATCTGATGATTGAGGAAACAAACTGTGTTATAGCCACACAGTGAACTAGTATTCAACTACATAAAGAGGGAAGTATTGATTCACACCATAAAAATGAATATACCTTGAGTACATTATACTAAGTGGAAGAGGCAACGTAAGTGTATTATTCCGTTTATATGTAAAGTCCAGAGTGAACAAATCCAGAGAGAAAGAAAATAGATTAATGATTATCAGGACCTGGGGGTTGAGGGGTAAGGGTGAGGAGGAAGGAGAAATGGGGAATGACTGCTATAGTTAGTAGGAGAGGTGAACTATTCTGAAATTAGGTAGTGATGATGACTGGATAACTGTGTAAACATACTACCAACCATTGAATTGCTCTCTTTAAAAGGGTGAATGTTATGATATATTAATTATATCTCAATAAAAATTTTAACCTAAAAATTAAGGTTTTATTGCTTATGTTAAGTAGCTATTCTGTGGATGAGAGAATATTTGCAAATTAAATAACAAGATGATTAATAAGCAGCACTGAGTAGCTGCTTACTCAGTGTTAGTTCCCCTTCCTGTACAATGTGTGGTAATTATATGTTCACTTGTGGTTGTGAACAGCTTGTTTGTTTGTTTGTTTTTTTTTTTTGGATGCATCCCTTCTTTGCATCTCAATAGCTCTTTAAGCCTATTACCTATTCTTGGTAGTAATTGCATATATAACATCCCAAACTGCATAGTCATTTCAGACAATCAGTCAGATATCTGTCTGCAGGATGCCGATCCACAATTAGCTAAATTTGATGATACATTTTCGGTATCAAAAGGACCAAAGAGTCTTAAATGAGATGAAAGATCACAAATAACATTAAATTGGCACCTAGGTCTACTGAGGATTTAAGTACTGAAAAGCCTGTATCATTGGCAAATTTTGCATTTGGAACTAAAATTGCTCTTGAAATCATTTTAGTAATGGCAATTCCTCACATGTAGTCTGATGGAATGATAGTGAGAAATAAGACTGGAGAAGTGAGTTGGAGTCAACCTGAAAGATCTCAGCGAAGTTTATTAAACTAATGGTTAAATTAATTCTGCTTTTCTCAATTATCCAAGTTCTCTGAATGAAATTTTGACCCCATGATATCTGTCTCTTCCAGAGATTAATACAAAAGACTTCTGGAGGGGAGGAGAGAAGCTGGGGAAGAGAAGTGAAAGTTTGCTTTATGTTCAAGAAATAATAAGTCCTTTTTAGATATATGATTTAGGAATATTTTCTCCTAGTCTGTGCCTTGTCTTCTCATACAGTAACTTTCAAAAAAAGCAGAAATTATACATTTTGGTAAAGCTCAATTTATCATTTTTCCCCTTTAGATGGTCTTTTTGTGTCATATCTAAGAAATCTTTGCCTAATAAGATCTTGGATATTTTTCTATGCTTACTTCTACAAGTTTCACAGTTTTAGCTCTGATAATAGGTTTATCATCCGTTTTAAATTTTTCTTTTAATTTCATACAAAACAGATTGCCCTTTTTTTCTCATGCTCATGTCCAATTGTCCAAGCATCATTTATTTAAAATAGTCCTCTCTTGTCAACCTTGACATCCTTGTCAAAAATCAAATCATTACTAAGCTTCATTTTTTTCATCAATGTATGACCACATTCTTCACTAATGTCACATTCAGTTGATTGTTCTTAAGATGAGGTAGTGTGAGTCATCTGATCTTATTTGTTTTTGGCTTATTTTAATTTTGGGAAATTTGAATTCTTTTATTTTCTGTATTAATTTTAAAATTAACTTGATAATTTCTACAAAACCTTCTGAAATTTCACTTAGGTACAAGTCATATTTATAGGTCAAATGAGCAGAATTCACATATTAATGACATTTTGATATTTTCATCCATAAACATGGTATATTTCTCCATTTATGAAAGCATGAGGGAGTCAACGGCAATGCTCAGCTGATTGGCTTGGGTACTGTGTTTTGGACCTATTAAGTATTCCTGTTTTCCTTCGTTGCTTACATTTTGTTTTGATTTTGTTTAAGTTAATAATATGCCCAACTAAATAATATATGATATATTATATTATATTATATTATTATATTATTATATAATATATTATATTATATTATATTATAATATATGATATATATATTATATATATTATTATAATATATAATAATATGCCCAACTAATAATATGCCCAACTAAAGACTTGATTTCCAGCACTCCCATATAGGTAGCTATAACCAATTGGCAGAATTTTTGTCAAAGAGGTATATTAAGTGTCTAGGTGTGGCTTTTGGAAAAGCTCTAGCTTTCCTGCTTAGAAGTAAATCTGTGGGAAGATTTTCTGTTACATATAGCCAAAATCATTTCAGATAAGCATTTAGAGAAGTGAGTGTACCATTCACATATATGTAAAGAATAAGGAATAAATGTCTATCATCATTCTATAATCCATACCAGAGCAGATTTAAGTATCTTATTCATGGAAATGTAATTTAGAAAAAAAAAAGAGATATCTGTGGCTTTAATTTTAATTGTAGAGAAGTAAATTGGAATACTATTGTTATACATAAAGCTGTATACTTTTTGTACTTAATGTATATTTGTTAAAGGTTAAATGATTTTTTTTAAATAGCCTGCATTATACTTTGGAGAAAATGAAATGGCCTCAAATTTGTCATTTTGTTTGAGCCACTTTCATATATAGGTCTTATGTCCCTTGGAAGAAGAAATTATATACTTAGCACATATTTGTTTTCTGAATATTATTGAGTCTTGTAAGTTATAGAGTTCATTGTAAATAATTACTATCTGTGCCTTAAAAATAAGTACTTAATTTATTTTTCACAATGTGTAAATCTTAGCTGTACACTTTTGGGCTATATGCTGAAGTCACTTTTATGCTCTTCCCAGTATCTTGTCTATGACTTTATACTTTCAAAGTGTGATGTCATTTCTCGTATGAAACCTGGGTTCTAAGAAATAAATGTTAGGTTTTGCAATCTGGAATAATATTTTTTTAGTAGAGAGAATTTAAAAATAACAGTTTTAAAGGTGGCAATAGAGTGACAGACACAAAAAATCAGATGAAGTAATACTAGATTATTTCCAAGAATTCTATGTGCAAAATATATTCTCTCATCTCAGATATTGGCAATTAAGTGCAATCTGCATCTGGCTATCCAATTAAATGAAGGTGGCACTAGCATAATCTAACTATAAGTCATGTTTAATATAACAATAAAAGTGATTTAATGTTCCAGTATTTTTAGTTTTTTAATCATTTAACATGGCTGAGGTTGATAGTAAAGTGAATCTTCTTAGTCTAGAGTGACTCTGGTTATTTTTGCCCTTTGTAATACTTTTCATTGTCTAGTGCTAAGCCCCTGTGCTGTGAAAACTTTCCTTAACTCCCAAGCCACCATCATCTGTTTTCCCTTTAGCCTGTCCTTAGGCTGTGTCTATATGTCCGCCATCCTCTTACTACATCATACCTTCTACAATCCTAAATTGTGCATAAATCTATCTTTCTCATCAGGAAGTATGTTACTTCAAGACAGGATTATGGCCACCTTCTTCCCTTTCTACCTTCTGTTTCTCCTTCATTTCTCCCTCTTCTTATTAATAATTATAGCTAAGAGAACTTGATAGATTTTATTTTCTCCTAAATTTGCCACTATGCGTGGTACAAATAAACATAATAACATACACTTATATAAAGTTGCTTAATAGTCTCATAAACATTGTTATTTTGAAATTATATTTTATAGTAGAATAAGAAATTATCTTATGGACTTCAGAATCAATAATTTTCACAGCTAAAAAAGAATATAATTATGATCAAAGAACTGAGGTAGAAACTACAGTATCCGAATTGAATTGGAAATATCACTTTAGACTCATCATTTGAAGACATTTATTCCTTCAAGCTCCTTTCCCTGAGTTGGCCTGGACCCAATATTGTTCCACTAGAAATAAGTACCTCTAACCCCATATTTATCTTCCCTAATCCCTTTCACTAAAAGAAATCAGAATTCCTTAGAGAAATGTCTGATTCTGGAGGTGACTCTTCCCTCAGTTCTGTTTCAAAGGCAACCTCCTTGTGTAAATGTTTACCTTGGTTTTACGTTGTAGGCCTCTAAGTCTCAGGTTTTTGTTGTTACTGTTTTGTTTTAATGATTTGTCTGCTGTCTATTAATGTTTCTTTAATTCTATAACTGAGTTAAGTGCTAAAGTGTCTTGAGTTCTGAGAAAAAAAATCAGGTGATAGACGATGCAGAAGTTTCTGTTCTTTTGGTTTTTGATAAAATAAATCAGTTAATAGTCAGAAGAGCAAATCATTTTTCCTCCACTGAGCTTCTGGGATCTCAAGTTTCCTGATGAAAGCATCTGTCTTTTTTCCAATGTTAGTGTTTGAAAATCCTTCATCCCCTGGGTCCCTTACCACATAGACTCCAGGGGAGGTATGAGGCAGCAGAATTGGGCACTTTCTCCCTGGAATAAACTCTGGGCGTGGGCACACACAGAGTTTCTCACAAGGCACTTAAAGGCTGAGTCTCCATCAAGGAAGCACTAAATGTTAATCTCCGCCTGAGACTTAAGGAAAGACAAATATCTCTGGGGCTGCTCTGTGCCTTCGTAAACCTGAAGAACACAGTTTCATGTTTGTTCCCAGCTTGGCAACTCCAGGCACCTAGAATCCGAAGCCTGTGATGAGTGCTTGTAGTCTGTTCTAGCAATGTGCCTGTCCCCATCTCAGTCCCCACCCTCTGTGGTGTGATGACAAAGGGAGACAGAGTGACACCATCAAAATCATAAATTCAACCCAGGATTTTTCAAGAATTCTCTAGAGCCTTATTGAAGATGTGTCGCTTTTTCTTCATCACACAAAATACAGACACACAGGACACACTTCTTACTGTACTTTGTGAAAGCTGTCTTTCAATATTGCTGATTATTGTTCTATAGGGATAATGGCAAAAGCCCATGCATGTGAATCCACTCGAGTGTCACTCACAGATTGATCCAAGGGAAAAGAGCAGACGACTGTCTGGATTTTAAATTAACTCTCTTTACCTGGCTCTAATCTGGCAGGCAACTTTCTGAGGCTCTAGAGAAGTGAAACGGAGATAAATCAGTCATGACTAAAGAAGTAATCTTAGTTAAAACTAATGAGGAAGCTAATTGGAGTCATTTATCTTCGTGTCAGGTTCATTATTACACTATGGCTCTTCTTTGTGTTAAAGTGGTCAAAGTGTCCATGTGAATAAACAAACAGGTCCTCGCATTGTTGAAATAAGGAGATTAAAATAGGGGTGAGAGTTTGTTAAGAAATCCCTTGATTTTTCACCCTTTTAAGTGAAACTTTGTATTTTCTACATACTTTCCTATTAGGTATGTAATTGGATTACTTGGGTTATATGACTCTGTGGAGCTGTTTCTCCACTTCACGACTGTTAAAATTATTTTGCACATAGACATTATTTCTCTCCTATTGAAGGAGTTTATTTATTGAGTATTCAAATGAATTTTATGAGATCAGATTTAAATTTGGTATGTTTCGTTTCATGCTTCTATTTATATCAAAATAAAATGTTTAAAACATTTGATTATTAAAAAAAACAATCTCATTCCCTCAAATATCACATATCCAGTCGTTGCACGAATGAAATATCTGTCCTGTATTTTTTTGCCTCAGGTTATTAAAAGAGGAAAGTTAGGACTGGCATTGCAGATCATCTAGTGCAGTGGCCCTCATTCTTAGCTGTACGTTCAAATCAGTCAATCTGGAAACTTCATTTGTAATGGGAACATGGGAACTCAGGCGCGGAGACAGATTAGTGATAATCCTTGGTAGTAGACACATGGCTATCTTGGCCACATTTAAGTTTTACTTTGCTAATATAATGAGTCTTACTAAACTCACCATTCAGTCCTTCACTTACTCCTATGCGTTTTTATAGACCTTTCCTACCCTAAGTCTCCTTCTCCTCTATGGATGAAACCACTATTCTATATATTTTTTTGCAGAGGTATATTATATGCATCAATAATTCTTTTTTTTTGTTTTATGTGCTTTTGAACTTTATTAAAAGGCAATTGTATGTTTTCCTCATTCATCATTATATCACTAAAATATATTCCTGTTATAGCTTGTAGAAATTCATTTTCACTGGCATAAGTTATTTCATTGCACAAATATATCACAATAAATAGATTATTTTTCATCTATGGATATTTTCAGACTTTTTGTTACTTTTATCCTTTTATTTTTATTTATTTTTTAAAGATTTTATTTATTTATTCATGAGAGACACAGAGAGAGAGAGAGAAGCAGAGACATAGGCAGAGGGAGAAGCAGGCTCCATGCAAGGAGCCCGATGTGGGACTCGATCCTGGGACCGTGGGACCACGACCTGAGCCAAAGGCAAATGCTCAACCACTGAGCCACCCAAGAGCCCTCTCCTTTTCTTTTTAAATCTGTTCTTACTTTCTTCTTTCTTTTCCTTAAATACTGCTACTATGAACATTCTTCAATACATCTCCTCTTTATAACTTTAACTTGGGGCTACGCTCAGGAGTTGAAACGCTTCTCACCAGGAAAACTTTGACAGCAGAGGATCCAGAGTAGGATGGACAGAATCAAGAAGTTAGGAGGATAAAATGGTAATCGACTGTAATTTCAACAAACACTCCAATAGTCAGGGATTGCTCATCTTTCTACATTACCTATTGTAAATTTTGCCCCAGAAAACGTGAGGACAACATCATCTTGAAGAAGTCATGGCAGGACATGGTGTACTTAATGCATGGTGGGAGTGCATCAAAGAGATGCAAAGCGTGGACCATAGCAGGTGTAGCTGTCCTCAGAGGACTGTTCTGTAGCTCTTCCAGCTACATTTTTCTATACTTACAGAGATCTAGAAGTTCCTGCATTTGTAGTAAGGAGAGAAGGTGCTAGTGAAGAAGTAATAAAACTTACTTCACATATCTTCAGTTGGGAACAAATCCAAGGCAGGATTTACCCCTAGAAATCCCAAGCATGATGAAACTGAGACTAAGATTTTGCTTGAAATAACACCTTTGCTTAGATTCCTCTTCTCTCTCCTGCTTCCCTCACTCCTGTAAGTTTATTATGAGAACACGTCCTCAATAAATTGCTTGCTCAAGTCCTGATACTATGGCCATCTTCTGAGGAACCTGATGGATAGAAATAAGTCAAAGTGTGGTCCCAGAAACTCCATGACCTAAATTTTCAAAGCCTATAGTTGAGTGGTAAAGAAGGATTCCACTTCCTGCCTTAACTTCCCTGAAAGTTTGATTTTAGATTTCTGGCTTCTAGAACTGAGAGGATAAATTTCTGTTGTCTGAAACCACCAAGTTTGTGGTGATTTGTTATGGCAGCCCCAGGAAGCTAATCTAGGTAATTTAACATAATAGAATATTACACAATTCTTAAATATACTATTCTAAAGAACATTAAAAAAAGAATATGGGGTAATATTAAAGAACAGTGAGGCTGAATGACATACCAAAATGGTGACATATGTTGTTCCTGACTTTGTCCCTCCTCAGAAGAACAACTAACATCTATTCAAGAACAAGGCAAAACTGAGAGACTCTTAGGGCATGGGGGCGAGGCTAAAGCACCCTCTTGAACCTCAAAGACTAAGACAGATGGCATTAGAAGGGTAAGAAAAGCAGCTGCATGTTGGCCACATTGCCCCTTCCCCAGGGAAGTGCAGCACTATGACGAGAGGTCTCTGAACCTCCAGTTCCTTCAGTAGGGAAGCAGAACTCAGGGGACACATCCAGCTCCCTCCTTTCCATGTTGTGGGTCACTTTGTGGGAGACCCTACTCTGATCTTTCACCATGGGAATTGGAGGGGAATTTATGGGGCAGACCCCACTGGGAATCTGACTGTGACAGAGAAGGTGGGGAGGGGCTTGTTACAGCCAGCACTCAGATCTCTGCAAACCAGGTTGATACCCGCAGTGCCCAAGTAGTAACCCCAAACAGTGGCTCTGCTCATCTGCAAAGTTACATCAGGGACAGACTCTGATCAGGGCACTCTGCAAGGTGCTCATCAGCCAGATTCAGGTACTGGAACAAGGAGTTTTGCTGGCCCTAAAACCCCATTTGACCATGCTTAGGCAGGGTGCAGAGTCATAGCCCCATGTCTGGTGAAGCATATCTTCCAGCCCCACCTGATCAGAGAGCTCCTGACCAGTCCTGGGAACTGTGCAGTCTAGCAGGGCTCAAGCTGTGAGGTGGGCTGGCAGAGCCAATCACCCCCCAGCACAAAGCCAGTAACAGGCAGTGAAGCTTCCTGTCCTGCATGCATTCAGGAGGACTCAATCATGGCCATGGCTGAGGGTAGCGCCCGAAGCCCTCCCAACTCAAGAGATTGCTTGAGAAATTGAACAAAGCCTAGAGCGTCCCCTCCTCTTCACACTCAGTCAGGGGGGCTGTGACATTACTGTATCTTTGGTGGAGAGTGTATTCTGGCCCCATCTGACCAGAAGGGCTGGTGAAAACCCTTGGAAGTTGTGCAGCCCAGGGGTGCTTCCCTGAGAGAAGGTTTATAAAGCAAAGCCAGTAGCTCTGTTGAGCCAGGGAACTTGGGGTATGGATATTTTACTTCCACATAAAGAACTTCCTTTAGTATTTCTTGTGAGGCAGGTCTGGTGGTAATGAACTTCTTCTGTTTCATTTCAAAAAAGTCTTTATTCCTCATTCGTTTCTGAAGGACAGTTTTGCTGGTTATAGAATCTGTGGTTAACAATGATTTACTTTCAAGATTTTAAATATGTCATTCCCTTCTCTCCTGGTCTCAGAATGTTCTGTTGTGAATTCTGCCAAGGGATACGAATTGATTGTTACACAATATATAACCATGACCATGTCCATGAGTGCATTAAAATAGAAATTGTGTTTATAGCTTGTTATTGAAAATGCAACATAACCTACTGTATCTTCACTAACACAACCTCTAATAAGACAACAGAGAAACTGAGAAAAGTATTTTATAACAGAAAAAAGAAAAATGCTTCACATGATTAAATTAAATGGATAGAAACTATGATCACAAGTGTTCTGGGGTTTCAAGTCTATACAGATTGATTTTCTGATAAAGTATTAAAAGTCTATTTTTTTCACATTTTGTGGTTTCTCTGAATTCAAGTTGACTCTGTCCAAGGACATGCATTTGTCTATCTGCCAGTTTTTTTTTTTTTAAGATTTTATTTATTTATTCATGAGAGTCAGAGAGAGAGAGAGAGAGGCAAAGACACAGGCAGAGGGAAAAGCAGGCTCCATGAAGGGAGACCAACATGGGACTCGATCCTGTATCCTGGGATCATACCCTGGGCGGAAGGCAGACACTCAACCGCTGAGCCACCCAGGCGTCCCTCTTTGCCAGTTTTATTATGATATGTTATAGGATCACCATGAGTGTTATATGACTTCATTTAATACTAAAGAGTACTTCTGCATGTCATTGATTTATTTATATATTGATTCTTTTATTAATTTATTCACCAAACAAATATTTATTGTGGCTCCATCATGTCCCAGATACTATTCTAGGCAATCGGTATAATACAATAACAAGAAAGCTACTTACCATTTGTTGAAGACCTTAATTGTGCCAGATAGTGCAGAGTATTTTATTTATATAATTTAATACAAGTAATGAGATGTCTGATTCTAATTTTTTAGATAAGAAAACTGAGGGTCTAAGAAGTTAAGTGAATTGGATGAAATTACTTATCAGAGGCAGATTTAAGATTCCAACTTTTGTTAAAACACAAAATACACTCTCTTTTGCTTGTGTGTATGTCCCAGTCTACTCAGGGTTATTCTAGTTTACACCTTTTGTCCTAATGTAATTACTAATAGTGCCCTATCCCTCTCAAATGTGTTCTGATTTTTTAAGATAACTGATATTGTCCCCTTAATATCCCTACATTGTGATTCATGGTCTTTGCTCAGGGTGTAGGGAGGAAAAGTGCCTAGGTATCTTAAGATATTTTGAGACGATTGATGCGAAAATGAAATTTCATGTCTGATAAATCTTCCCAACTCTTGATTATCTGTGTAGCAGACTGTTTTGTAAAAGGTCGCTTTACAAAATTATACTGCAGTTAGTTAGAAAAAATTTGTGTTAATATTTAGTGACAATCAATATCTAAAAGGCCAAAATTTGTGATATTTTATATTTTGGAAGGCACACTACGGTATTTCAGTGTTAAATTATTTAAGCCTCTTTTTTCTCCATCAGTGGATTATGTAAGGGTTCCCATAAGGGTGAGCTCAGACAGTGGTAGGAAATACAGAGAGTACTGACTGCAAAGTGGAATTATCCTTTAGTAAATAAGCACAATCAATCCCATAAAAATTTCAAGAAGACAGTTCTGTGAAAATTCATTTTGTGACTATGGATGTCAGCCTATAGTGCTTATTTTTCAGACTGAATCATTCCTGTAGTAATACCTTGAAATTAATGACTGTTTCTGAGGAGAGTATGAGATTTACATAAATGTGACTCTCAGGTACTAGAATATATTTTATTTTGAAGTAAATTAATAGCCTCCACACCGCTTTTAAACCTCAAAATGAAGGTCCAACTCTTAGAAAGGAAATTGAACTTGAGGACCTGTAATCAAGGAATAAGATCGAAAGATCCTCAACTGCACTTGAACAGATTTTGATGATAAGATTTTTGACCTCCAGCCTAAGCCTAATGCCATCATAAATGAGACTTTGTGAGATATCCTGGGGAGAAAAGATGAGGGAAGTTTGTACGTGGAAAGGTGATAAATTGCTATGGCTAGAGGGCAGACTGCAGCAAATCTATTTCCCACTAAGGTCCTTGAAAATATATTTTATCATACGTAAAAGGGATATTGATATCCTTCCATTAATTGACAAGATCTTTGTTTTTTGCCTTCCAATATGGGTAAGCCTGTGACTACAGTAAAATTAACACCATGTAACTGTTGAAGTTCAAAAAAAGATAATAAAACTTATGTCCGGTCCTCTTGAGATGTCTCAGGAAGAATCCAGCTACGAAGCTGTTCTGAAGCCCAGTAGGCACATCAGAAAAACCCTTTTAGATATTTGTTTACAGCCTCAGCTGAAGTTCCAGACAGCAACCAGCATCAACTACCAAACAAATGAGTGACCAAGCCTCCAGGTGATCTCATTCTCAACATTCAACCTACCTTAGCTGATGCTCATTTGCAGTTTAAAAAAAAAAAAAAATCAGTTCTACTCAGACCTGCCTGATTTGTAGACTTATGAGCAAAGTATTATCATTGTTTTGAACTACTGTGTTTGGGGTTAGTATGATATACAGTAATAGATAATTGAAAAAGATGAGGGATGCAAAATACCTGGCTAAAAGAAATGATGATATACTAGGAATTAAACAGAAAATTTTGATGTGATCAATCTATCAGTATGAAAATCCCTTGGTAGGATAGTAAAATATGTACTCTTTGCTTTAAATATAAACTAAGTTCCTTTGGGGTTTTAGGAATAAGAGCTCCCTTGCCTATAAGAAAACTGCAATCATCACTCTATACTGTTGTTCAGTTATCTGTTGATTAGTAATAATTATAGCCAATATTTCAAATACATTATTGGTGAAGTGTTGTAATAAACAGATTTCAAAGAGAGGAAACATTTGGAAATACATAGTGACACCCAAATGCAAACATTTGGTCATCATATATGATAGAAAAACACAATAGAGTTTACCATTTGGCAAAAAGAGTAGAAAATATATTGGAGAAGCCCGGGGAAGAGATTGATGAAAGAGAAAATGAATGAATAGGCTGTATTGAGTGTGGATGGAGGAAAACAATATTTAAGAAGTTGAGTGCATACCCAGTACCCACATATGATAGTTTTTTTTAAGAGGATGGTTTGTGAATATATAATGATTATCATCATATAATAGATATCTTAACTCAAAATAGTTTAGTTTACCTTTTTCTTTATGTGCTTTCCAGAGGATTTTATCTTGTCCCCGAGTTGAGTTGAATGATCCTGACCAGTGGTCCATACATACTACCTTGATTTTAGCCTGCAAATATTTGCCAATGCGTCCGTCTTCTAGTACACATGCCTCTATAAATGAGAAAGCTCTTCTCTTAACAATGAAAAGTAGTCTCATTCTAAGAGATCCTTTACTTTTCTGGTTAAGCACCCCCCACTGAGCTGAAGTCTTAGAGTCACACTTTGAACCATATCCCTGAGTTGAATAAGTGCTATACCTGTCCAGGAGCTAAAACACTCAGCCAAGGATATTTTACATGCGCTTGGACTGCATGAGGTATACCTCCCTTCACTAATTAAAATATAATAAAATCATTTTATACGTGTCACTAATAAAAAAAGAAACTTGGTTGGTTTTGTTGCTAAAAAGCAATCCTGATACAATTTATCTATATAAATCTTATGCATATTATTAAGAATATGATGAACTGAGATTAAGCACAATGATAATACAAAAAAACCTACAAAATTAAAGAGACTCATGGGCTAACTCTTTGACAAATCCTAAAAACAAGAAAAAAAAAAAAAAGAAAGAAGGGAGGAAAAAAAAATAGCATAATTCTCTACCTTTGTAGTAGAAAGATCAGTGACCTGCGATTTATGAAGCTGATTTTCTGGTGCTAATTAACTGTGTCACCTTGTCATGCCTTTA
Source organism: Canis lupus familiaris (assembly GCF_011100685.1). Lineage (NCBI taxonomy): Eukaryota > Metazoa > Chordata > Mammalia > Carnivora > Canidae > Canis > Canis lupus. The sequence continues at coordinate 46,122,278 of NC_049242.1, read as the reverse complement.
TACTGTCTGCAATTTCATTTTTCCCCCATCTTCTACTGAGAAAATTATCTATATATCCTGAGTAATCTATTTGGATAGTTGTGGGAGAAGAAAAATAAATGTCAGCAGCATTAGAAATGGTAATAATAATATAACATATTGAATAGTAATAGCTAGTTATCTTACCTGACTGATTCAACTAAAAGAGAATACATATTAAAAAGAGGGGATAAGATCGTGTCCAAATTGTGTCACCATCACAAGTACCAGCAGGATCATCTCAGTTAAGCATTCCTTTAAATTTGGAGACAGAACATGAAAGACTCCTAACTCTGGGAAAGAACTAGGGTGGTGGAAGGGGACGTAGGCGCGGCATGGGGGTGACTGGGTGACGGGCACTGAGGGGGGCACTTGACGGGATGAGCACTGGGTGTTATTCTATATGTTGACAAATTGAACACCAATAAAAAAAAATATTAAAAAAAAGATTTCCTTTAAATTTGATTTCTTTCAAGAGCTATCGTCATTTTAGTACTTACATCTTCTAGTTTGCTTTCTTTCCTCATCTTTCTCTCTCCTCTGCCTCTACAAACAGATTAATAAGGGGAGATGAATATATTTAAAGAAAATTTTTAAAAATCGTATAACCACTTTTAACATGCACAAAGCAAATAATGATATAAAGCTAGTAAATATGATGAATAATGAATTTAAGAAATATAATTTTAGATGGAAATCTCAATGACACCATAAAAATATTAGTTTTATATTTTGAATCATAATCTCAATGCCTTTACAAAATGGAGTTCAATGCTGTCTTGACAGAATTATTCAAATGTATCAATTGTTTACAAATAATATATATCAAATAAATTATTGTATAATCAATAAATATGTAGCTGTTGTGATTAGCAGATGACTGTGTCAAAAGAAATACTGATTTAGAGGAAGATGATCGTTTCTGAAGTAAATCACCACTGAAGACATCTTTTCAATCTTTTATGCATGCTGTTTCCTTTGTCTTCCTTTTTGCTTCTCTCTCAAATGTAGTTCCTTTGAACCTTTTCTAGAAGCACGTTTCTTGATAGTTCTCCTCTGCAGCCTTCTCTGAGATGAATGTCCTGCCCAACCACCTTTGCAGAAAGCTCTCTCCAGGGACATAAATTTGTGTTAAGATTCTCCACAGAAAACAAGGCCTGAGGTAGATGCTCAGTTGCCACTTCCTAGACATCATTGCTGTGATTTTTGGTCTCAAATACAAAGAGCAGAGCTTGGGCGTGAATTCAGATTTGTTTCATTCTGGAGTCTACCTTCTTAACCATCGGGCTGCCCTGGCCTTCAAGTGATGCTGTAAGATCACACACTGACGATGGTACCGCATAGCATGCTATTTCCTTCTTCTGTGCATTTGACCATTCTTAACCTGGAATGACTTTGAATCTCTTCTACCCCACTGGTTCCCATTTGTCATCTGAAACTCAGGATATCAACCATTGCCTCCAGGAAGGCTCCCTCAAATCCTCCATGCAAGTAGGAGAATTTTGCAACATTGTGCTTTCAAGGGCCCACAGGAGCCCAGGACACACCCAAATGACCACTCACCATCAGCCATCTTTCACCTACCACAAACATCTATTTTTGTGTTCTACAGCTGCAATTTACTCTAGGTTAGGGAACAGATCCTCTTTTTCTCTTCTCCGTGGGAAGCACTCAATACAAGCTACATGAATATGTTCAACTGCTGTGAACCATTTCCCCCCTGTGGGCCAGTATCTTTTCTGTTCTAAGGCCTATAAATACCTTACCCTCTGGAGTTTAAGTTCCATGTGACAACAGGATTACAAAAGCTATTTTTCCAAATGACTTGAAAAGTTCTGTTTCTTTTTGGTTTTCTTTTTTAAAGATTTTATTTATTTATTCATGAGAGACACAGAGAGAGAGGCAGAGGGAGAAGCAGGCTCCTTCCCCGGGCGGGGCTCTGCTGTGGGACTCGATCCCGGGACCCTGGGGTCACACTCTGAGCTGAAGGCAGATGCAACTGCTGAGCCACCCAGGCACCTGAATTAAAGAGTTTTCAAAGGATGTTCATATATATTTCTATCTTTGTTATTATTTGTCTGCATCAGATTCTTTTTTTTCAGTGACTTGGCTATTGTATTCAAGTTTTCCACAACTGTTCAAATGAGTTACTGTAGATTTCTTTACACTGTGTGTGTGTGTTTTACACTTTAAACGGTGTGTTTTGTGGAAATCTGAACATGCCATTTTTCCACAAGCACATGGTGGCTTTGCATTAGCTATTTTAGACATCTTCTCTAAAGTTTGACAGTGCAGTTCAATTGCTTATTAAACTACAAGAATGTTTCTTTTCACCACTTCTTTCTTAAAGTATCTATGTATTTTTTTCAGTAAGATGGAAAACCTTTTTTTTTTTTTTTTTTTTAAACTTTAAAGGTAAGTGCAGAATCAGATTAATGTCTTCAAATCTTAGAAAACTTTAGTGGTCTTAAAACATTTAATAGGCAAAGTCCAAAGCTCATACTTAATATGCAATTATCTTCCCTCTCATGATTTAATCTTGTTTAGTCTTAACTCATTCCATTTAGTCAAGTCTACCCCACACAAGCATCAAAATGGTTCAATTCTAATGCCCTAAATCCAGTTTGACTTCCCTTATCTCTGTTTTTTTTTTTTTTTTTCCTGGGTCTGCTCCTGTTTGGAACATCCAGTCATCATCTTGCCTGTTGAAATCCTTCTCATTCCTTAAGGTTCAAATCACCTCCTTCGCGTAAATTGTCTCATCACCAAAACATGATGGAGTTGTCTCCCTCCCAAACTGGTGGTGTTTCTCATTTTCGCATTATATTCCACCTGTACTTTTTATAGATGCTCTGCCTTCCAACTAAATTCAACAAATGTTTTTCCAAAAGGCCCACTTATTTGTATAGTAAGTTTTGTTAGCAAGGTTTTTGTGTTATTTTTAAAGATTTCATTTATTTATTTGAGAGAGACCAAGAGCGAGAGAGATCACAGAGGCAGAGGGAGAAGCAGACTCTCCACTGAGCAGGGAGCCCGACTTGATCTCAGAAACCCAAGATAGTAGCCTGAGCCAAAGACAGACACGTAACTGCCAGAGCCACCCAGGCACCCCCATTGTTGTCGCTCTTAAAGCGAGGGTGCCATTTCAATGCACACAGGGCTAACCTGATTGGGTAATGCTTTGAAGGTCATTTACCTTCAGAATGCATTTTATTTAAACACCAAAATACTTAATTTGAGGTGGGCATTATGATCAAGAAAGGAAAAGATTCCAGGAAGAGGGAACAGGACACAGAGGCTAGAAAGCCCGGTGCCTGTTGAAGGGTTTTGCTGAGAGTCTCTGCTGGTGAGTCCACTTCAGCATTATCTGATTCCTTGGCAGCATTAAGCTCCATCATTCTCCCCTCAGAACAGCCTGAAGAGCGGTGTCCCAAGTGCATCCTGAGAGTATCCAGAGCACTCTGCATTGCCAAAGGGACAGATGCAAAATTGGCTGGCCCACTGAGCCAAGTTCCTCTGTTGCAGACTCACTTGGAGTTTTTCCCTTTGCCTGTAATGTGTTGTTCCTGTGGTGTATGCATCTGCCTCTGATCCCATTTTGTTGGGGATTATTTAATTGTTCCACATGCTGGGAGTGTTTATTTATTTACCCACCAGACACCTGCACCTCTTTGATGCTGTCTTTTGCATTTGTTTATAAATAGGAAAAAGAAAATCCCATTGAGGGTGAAACACATTTTATGTCCAGTGAAAATGTTTAGCAATCACAGAAGAAAGCACATTGTTTTAATTTCACAGTCCGTTGGAAGCATTAGCTCATTAACAAACTAATTAAGGAAAAGGAGAGAGAGGTGGTTTGGGATGGAGAATATTGTTTACTCTAGTCAGCATGCATTAGCAGAGCTCATAGATCTCTAACCGTTAAGCACATATCAGATCTCTGCCTGACCTCCTGGGGCGCGTGACCCTCTTAGGTTTGTACTTCTCTCTCTCCCTTCTGTGTCACAGGAAATAAAATAGTTTCCCTGATTGGAGGTGATGGGGTCAGGTTTATATTTCAGGTTAGCTTGTGTCTTGAAAAATGGAAGGGAATGATTGAAAAAACATAAATGCATTCTTTACCTCTTGCCCTCCTTCTTTAAACGTTTCCTAAGTGTTTACTAGGTGTGAGGCACGAGCAAGATATAGCATCTGACTCTCAAGATAGATTTTTAAAGAAACTGTTTACGGTGCAGCGTGATAATTGCAAAGATAAAGTCCTGCATAACAACACAGAGGAGAGGGAAGAGCAAAGATGGTCAGGAAAGGCTACTTGTTAAGTTAGAGACCCTATTTTAGCTTTTTCTATACCACACAGAATTTATGAAAGAAGGTGTATATTATATTTTTCTGGGACTGTAGCTCCATGAAGAGAGATTAAGGAAATAATAATAATAATAGCCGACATTAATTGATTGTTTCCTATTTGCCTCATGCAAATTAATTCACTGCATCCTCACAACAGTCCTATAAGGCAAGTAGCGTTTCCATCACCTCCATTTGGGAGATGAGGAACAGAAGGTTTAGGGAGGTTGAGTAACGTTCCCAAAACATCACCGAGAAAGAAAGTAGCAGAACCAGAATACAAACTCGGGCAATCTGATTCCCATGCTTTGGATTTTAACCTTGGTGCAATATGGGAAAAAGGAGCTTCTGGAAAATGGAGACAGAAGATCTCAGGGACATAAATCTCTCAGAGTCCGGTCAGGAAACAGCACACCAATAGTTTAAGCAGGGCAATTTTTACAAAAAGAATTATTAACAGTTGGTGGCTCAGCGGTGGAGCATCTGCCTTTGGCTCAGGTCATGGTCCTGGGAGTCCTGGGATCGAGTCCCACATCGGGCCCTCCTCATGGAGCCTGCTTCTCCCTCTGCCTATGTCTTCCTCTCTCTCTCTCTCATGAATAAACAAATAAAATCTTTAAAAAAAAGAATTATCAACAGTAAAGAGATTAATTTGTAAGAGAGGCAAAGAGAGCTCTAGAGAATACAGGAATGATGAGCAGTTACTAATTTAAAGCTAAGTGAGATAATGTAAGGAAGAAGCCAGTTAGGAAGGGGACCCACCCTACACCAAGCTTGATATATTTACTTCATTGTAAATGTGTTGTGTTTGAGGCCCATTGGATGGAAGAAAAAGTCTCTGAGATGCCATAGATTGGAGCTGGGAATCCCCTCTCCTGGGGTGCATATAAAACTCACAGGGAGGGTACCTGCTTTGCTGCAGGTAAAACTTCCTGGGGTTGGGCACCATGTGTTCTCCTACACACCACTAGCCAGGAAACCGTCCAAGAAACAAAGAAACAAACAAACAAAAGGTAAAAAAAAAAAAAAAAAATCCCTTCCACTTGCAGTGACTGTTCAAGAGCCTAATATTAAGTCAACTGACAAAGCAGTTATGCTAACAAGGTCCAGCTACAGTACCATAAAACGGGGCAAAAATGGGTACATTTGGAACTGAGACACAGGAAATCAATCATTTATAGAGAACTGAAGGTTTTTAATCATATAAAAATATGGTGTCCAGTCATATGCTATTCAAAATATAGCAATGATACTTCATAAAAAATTAATGACATAAGGCAAAGCCTTGGATTTCCCCAATGACACCTGGATTGATATGTTCTCTCTCTCTCTCTCTCTCTCTCACACACACACACACACACACACATTTGTACACATGCACACATGTCAATTGTCAAATTATTTCAAACAAATCTTGTGTGCTCATGACTTAATGGTAACAAGAAGTTTTTCTTTTGGGAAATCAGGCAATGGAAGCATCTCTTCACTAATTTCAGGATGAGATTACATTCAGAGATCAAAGAAGATTACATTCAGATAAAGAATGCAGTCCTTGTAAAATATTCCTCCATTTGCTTTTTACGTTTTTGTTTTTATTTTCTGTTTCTACATCTAGGAGATTTTTAATAAGAGAGTGTGTGTGAATGAGGAGAGGGGGTGGATGTCGAGGGAGAGAGAGCATTTTAAGTGGGTTCCATGCCCAGTACAGAGTCCAATGCAGTGCTCGATCTCATGACTCTGAAGTCATGACCTGGGTTGAAATCCAGAGTTGGATGCTTAACCTGCTGAGCCACCAAGACACCCCTAGTGGAATTTTTTATTATTAATCTTAAAGTTTCAACTATATTTAAATGTCATCCCTTCCATATCATGATGTGAATATTCTAAATTGGAATTCTGAGCCTGAGATATCCTTTTGTATTTATGTACATGTTGTCCTGTACTCTATTAAGAGTGAGGATTATAGGTTGTCTTCCCCCGTCCCCTCACCTCCACCTTAAGCCAATCTAGACAGGCTAAAAATATTTGAAATATATTGTGACTTGTTCTTATCTACCCCCTAGAACCTTAATATCTCCCGATGATAACCCCAGACAGTAAAGGAATACATTTGAAAAAGGAAAAGAAGCAAGAAAGATGTAACAACACACTTCATTTCTATTATAATTGATGACTTATAATGAATATGGCTTTTATTTCCCAGTATCAAAATACTACTCTGCAGAAACAGAATTATACTTTGATATTCAACAGTCTCTTCCATATTTAGAAATTTAGTTTGGCTATTGTGGGCATTGCTGCTGTGAACATCGGGGTGCAGGTGTCCTGCAATTTCACTACATCTGTATCTTGGGTAAATCCCCAGCAGTGCAATTGCTGGGTCGTAGGGCAGATCTATTTTTAACTCTTTGAGGAACCTCCACACAGGTTTCCAGAGGGGCTGCACCAGTTCACATTCTCACCAACAGTGCAAGAGGGTTCCCCTTTCTCCACATCCTCTCCAACATGTGTGGTTTCCTGCCTTGTTAATTTTCCCCATTCTCACTGGGGTGAGGTGGTATCTCATTGTGGTTTGGATTTGTATTTCCCTGATGGCCAGTGATGCGGAGCATTTTCTCATGTGCGTGTTGGCCATGTCTATGTCTTCCTCTGTGAGATTTCTCTTCATGTCTTTTGCCCATTTCATGATTGGATTGTTTGTTTCTTTGCTGTTGAGTTTAATGCGTTCTTTATAAATCTTGGATACTAGCCCTCTATCTGGTGTGTCATTTGCAGATATCTTCTCCCATTCTGTAGGCTTTTAGTTCTGTTGACAGTTTCTTTTGTTGTGCAGAAGCTTTTTATCCTGATGAAGTTTCAATACTTCATTTTTGCTTTTGTTTCCCTTGCCTTCATGGATGTATCTTGCAAGAAGTTGCTGTGGCCAAGTTCAAAAAGGGCGTTGCCTGTGTTCTCTAGGATTTTGATGTATACACAATGGAATATTCCTCAGTCATTAGAAATGATGAATACCCACCATTTGCTTCGACATGGGTGGAACTGGACAGTATTATGCTGAGTGAAGTAAGTCAATCAGAGAAGGACAAACATTATGGTTTCACTCATACGTGGAATATAAGAAATAGTGATAGGGATTATAGGGGAAAGGAGAGAAAATGAGTGGGAAATATCAGAGAGGGAGACAGAACATGAGCGACTCCTAACCCTGGGAAACGAACTAGGGGTGGTGGAAGGGGAGGTGGGCAGGGGGATGGGGTGACTGGGTGACAGGCACTGAGGAGGGCACTTGATGGAATGAACACTGGGTGTTATACTATATGTTGGCAAATCAAACTCCAATAAAAAAAATAAAAAAAAATAAAGGAGAGGAACCATTGATCCTCTCATTAAAGCAGAAAAAAAAACATTTGATAAAAAAAGAAATTTAGTGCACTAAGTATATTACAGACTGCTTAAAAAGTCTTTTTTAGCCAATGCATAAGTACTTAATTTAATTCAATGTGTTACTTGATAGTGAGAGCAAACTTTTGGAATAAAGACTCTACATTACATTCTTCAGAGGAAAGAATTACACTTCAGAGAGATTAAATAAATTGCTTAAGTTTGCTTAGGTCACAATTTATAGTTCCTATTCAAACCTAGAATGATTGATTCCAAATCTTACCAGTCTTCTCATTATACCAAACTGGCTCTTAAAGTCTACTTTTAAAAGAATGTCTTAAATATGCAATCCATGAAGATAAAAGAAACATTTTGGCATATCAATTTCAAAATCCCTAAGAAGTAGGTTATCAACTTCTCCATGAGTGTATAAAAATATTCAGTGAAAGGGTTAGGTGTTTTCAGGGGCCCAGTGATGTCCTACCTTCTGACAATAACAATTGTTGCAAAAGACAGACTGTTTCTAATGAATTATATCACCAAGAAGCACCATATTAAGAGATTTAATCTTCACTCCATTATTCCTTAGTGTATTTCAAGACCCAGAAATTCATTCTACAATAACAGGGAAAATTCTTCATATTCAGTAATCTGTACTTGCAATCAACTTGATTTCAATTAATTAATTGTTTGGTCTGCCTCATGAATATTTTTATAGTGCTATCTAAACATATTTTATAAAAATCAGATCAGACATTCAGTTGTGTAACAAACAAGCTCTGTTTAAGAAATATTGTGCTTCCAATTTAATCAACTGTGTTATATCTGGGAAATAGTTATCCTCAAATTCATCTATTGTTAAGATAGAAGTAACTTCTGCCTTAAGGCGGGTAGTTTGGTGAAAGCCTGGAATCTCAGTTGAACAGATACTAATTCCATTATTTATTTTAGGTGTGCCATGACCCTTACCTTGTCAGGTCTCGCTATTCAAATCACACTCAGTTGAGCTGATGAAAAAGGACTGTTTTTATTTCAAATGACTAGATATCCCTAAAAAGAGATAGAATTGAAATAACTGCTTGTTTCAAACAATAGCATGGATATCGATCTGAGGCTCTTCTTGCCTTAAAAACACATAATCTTAGAGATAATTATCTGTAGGACACAGAAGACCATGTGGAATTATTCCTTCTTAGCAAGAGGTCACATCACATTCAACAGAAAAATTTCATTGATTTTGCAGATATATATATATATATATAATTATTTAATAATAATTATATTATTTATATATATATAAAATTATTTGTGCAGGTACCTTTTTCCTTGCTTTAAAGCTTGTTATATATATATACTACATGGTTTTACTCTTGCTCTTGGACCTCTCATAGAGCTCCTAAAACACCACTTACCTTTTAATGTAATAGTTAATTGTCTATAAATGATTAGTGCCTAGTTTTAATTCAGGACTCAGGAAATGCACAATAAATAATATATAAATTTAAATAATGATAAATTTTAGAAGCGTATTTTAGAATTCTAGGTCTAGAGTGCTGAAACTTTCAACAATGATAACTCTTGGGGTGCCTGGCTGGCTCATTCCATTGAGTGTCCAACTCTTGATTTCAACTTAGGTCATGATCTCAGGGCATGAGATTAAGCCTTGCATTGTGTTACAGAACACAGATTCTCAGCAGAAAATCTCCTTGTCCCTCTCTCTCTGATCCTCCTCCTGCATTCTCTCTCTCAAATAAATAAATAATCAGCTTTAAAAAATGATAGCTATTGAATTACAAATATTAAATAAATTAGTATCTACAAATAATTTCCTATGCTTCATACTTATTAAAGAAATGTGCCCTATATAGCCAGATAAAAATATACCAGTCACTTATTTAATATGGAAGAAAATGTTGGGAACTATGTTGGCAAATTGAACACAATAAAAAATAAATTTATTATTAAAAAATAAAAGAAAGAAAATGTTAGGAACTCAAAATACTTAAGAAAATGACATACACAAAATTGAAAAATAAAATAGCATAGGTAAATAATCTAAAATATCAGGAAATTGCAGTTCCATTCCTTCATTTACTAAGACAAAGCTTATTTTAATTGGTATAAGTCATACATAATTTTTAAAATATATTAGTTGTTACAGCTTAGTGAATTGTCTCAAAGGGAACACACTTGTGTAACTGCTGCTTGAGTCAGGAAGTAGAATTTTACCAACATCCCAGAAGTCCTCTGCATGCCTTTTCAAATGACTACCCATTTTCCCAAAGATGACTGCTATTCTGATTTCTAATAGCATAAATTAGTTTTACCTATTTTTAGTATTTTAATAGAATCTCACGTTGCATATATTCTGTATCTTTTCCACTGAACATTGTGTGTATTTTTCACCTAGTATCACGTAAATGAGACTCATCCATATGCTCCTACCCATTTTCATGTCAGATTTTCACTACAGTATGACTATTTTAGCGCTGCATAAAAACAAAAACAAATCGGTTACATAAAGCAACAATTTTATTATTCTCACTTATTCTTTGTGTGACAGGAAGGTGGACTGGTCAAAGTAAGGAATTTATTTCTACTCTGTGACTATTTGGGGCCTCAACAGGGAATATATGAAGGCTGGGGGTGATTCAGGGGCTGGGGCTGGAGCCATTTGGAGACCCCTCACACATTTCCAGCAGTTGATGCTGCTTGTCACCTAGGACTGTCGCTGGAGGATGGGCTGAGACATTGCATGCCGTCTCTCTGTGCAGTCTAGTCGGGCTTCAACGGGGCAGGCTGGCTCAGTTCCAAGAGTGAGTACCTAGAGAAATCAGGGTAAAAAGACATTTTTATGGTCTGGCCTCAGAAATCACATAGCATCACTTCCTCCGTATTCTATTGTTAAACCTACCAGGAAAGAAAACCACAGGCTTAAGGGAAGGACTCACAGAAAGCACCGCTATATGGGAGGAATGCTTAAGGTCATATTTTAAGAAGGGCATATGGGATGGGAGATATTTTTGCAGCTGTCTTTGGAAAATACAATCTGCCACATGACGTGTTCAAATATATGGCAACAGGATGGAAATAGAAGAGTGTACATATCCATTAAACAGCTGATGGACTTCTGGGTTATTTCTAGTTTGGGGCTTTTATGAGCAATGTTGTTAATGAACATTCCTGTACGTGTTATATGGTATAATATGCATACTTAAAAAAATTTTTTTTTTGATGGGCATATCCTAGGAAATGTTTTCTTAGGTCAAAGTGTATTTCAGGGCATGTTTTCAAGAAGCAGCGACTGAAACAAATATTCAGATATATTCGATTTTTTTTTTTAAGGAGTGCTTTTCAGGAAAACCTACAGAAAAGCGAGGGAGGCAGAGTAGAGATTGGGAAAAGGCGACCTAGAATGCCATCTCAGATGAAGTCAGGCCTTCTTTGGTCTCATCCACAGGCGGCTCAGAAGCATGCAGCACATGGCAGGCTAGTCTTCCCCTCCAGGCCAGGGAGCTGGCTTTATTATGATTATTATTTATACACATGGATCACTATCTGTGAGCTGTTCTTCCTCGGAGTATAGAGGAAAGAAGGCTGGGCGTTAGGGGAGGGCCTCGCCACAGAGGCGTCTGCTGTCAGCTGAGGGCAATTCTCCATCCAAGGTTGGGAGTGGTCATGAGCTGATGGGCACCAGCACTCACACCAACAGGGAAGGCCCAGACCCCGACGGATAGATGGAGGCCTTACTACCCTAACCACAGGGCACACTCGCACTGGCATCTTACCTTAGTTCATTTTATCCCTCATAGCTCCTGACTCTGATTTTCTCAGATGCTCACAGATTTTACAGGAGGCGGGGTAGTGGCAGGAGCCACGAGCAATGTGTGTGGGTTGCTTCTAAGGCCCTGGCTGTTGCTTCTCTTCTCCGTCTCCCTTGGCCCATCTCAACTCTGCTCTGCCGCTCTCTTGGCCAGCACTTCAGCCGAGGGGCTTGCCTGGTGGAGGGACCCAGCCCCTCATCTCTGAACTGTTGGAGACCTTGGCTACCGTCCATTTACTACTTCATGTTGCTATACTTGTTGATTTACGGCTAACCTGGCATGGGAGCAAAAAAAAAAGGTGTCTGGTGGGTCACAGTGACAGGCCTAGTCCTCTTCACCTCCGTTATGCAGCAGCAGTCCTATCTCCTTAGGATTATCAAAATTAATTACCCTTACCAATCATAATTGCTGCTGTTGTTTTCTATTGGTAATTTCTCATTTTATTTTATTATTATTGTTGGCTGGTCTCCCTACTCAAGGTGAGGGACCAGGCAATATCCATAACCTTGAGATTAATGGAACTCTTCCTGTTTTCCCTGATGGAACTATTCCTTCATGAGAAACAGAATTTTCTTGCCAAGTTAAAAAAAAAAAAAAATCACACCAACTCCCTGAGTCCGTGGAAGTGATGGGAAGCCATGCCATGCTACTTCTACTCCTTGGATCCTTCATTATAAAGTCTACCTAATGAGTCCAAGGTGACTGTTGGCTTGGAGAATACAAATACAATGCTGCCTTATCCTTAATGGTGTCATCGTCAAGCCGTGTGGCGCTTCATCCCCTGACCCTGAGATCTTGACCTGAGTCGAAACTGAGCTGGACGCTTTAAATGACCGAGCTACTGAGGTGTCCCTCCACTTTCCATAAGTCTCTGTATGTTGACTTTGGGCCACTTCTCTTGGTATTACCTAAAGTTCTGTCCATTGGAAGAACTTTCCTACCCCTTTGTTCCGCAGGATCACCCTACGTGTGCCTGTAGTGCAACAGCTATTTTGATTTTCTCTCACATTGAGCTGATCCACCTATGAAACAAACTCAGCCCTGGCAGCGTTTTCTCTAAACTGGTCATCAGGGAACTTCTCATTAGTGCTCAGGTCTCAGCTGGGGGATAGGCATTGGAGTAACGGGGCCTAAGCAAAATGGAGGTTTGGACCTAAATTGTTTATATAGCTTAATTGTTGTGTTCTGAACAATCTCTAGCTGAATGCTAGATGTACTGTTTCTATCAATGACCCACTAAAGGGGATTAGGATAAATGGGATAAAGGATGTGTATGTTCCTTCTGGTAGATAATGCTTAAAGAGTTTATAATCTCATTAGAAGAGTGTAAGATTCCAACTTCACCAAAATTCATTAAAATGTTACCAAAATTGGTAATCATTAGCCTTTTAATTTTAGTTAATCTGATTGGCGTTTAAAGGTATTTCTTTTTGTTTTTATTACAGTTCTTTGTTTTACTCATCTTTTTACATTTTTATTGACCTTAGATTCTCTTTTGCAAATACCTGCTCATGCCTCTTGATCATTTTTTTCTAATTTCATTACCTTTTTCTTACCTATTTGTAAGTGTTCTTTGTATATTCTGGATCTGGATACAGGGCCTTTGTTATTTAAATGTGCTGCTAAAATCTGTCAATATGTGGCTTGCCTTTTCACTTAGTAATGTCTTTTGGTGAACAAAAGTACTTAATTTTAATTTAGTATACTTTGTCAGTCATTTCCTATCACTGGATTGTGTGCTCAAGAAATATTTGCCTACATCAAAATCTGAAGAACTCCTTTGCTATTGTCTAAAGTTTGTACATTCTTCGCTGTTTTACCCTTCACATTTAGATCTACAATCCACACAATGTTCCATGTCTTAGAGATTTTTTTTTAAGTTTTTTTAATTTATTTATGATAGTCACAGAGAGAGAGAGAGAGAGAGAGAGAGAGGCAGAGGGAGAAGCAGGCTCCATGCACCGGGAGCCCGATGTGGGATTCGATACTGGGTCTCCAGGATCGCGCCCTGGGCCAAAGGCAGGCGCCAAACTGCTGCGCCACCCAGGGATCCCTGTCTTAGAGATTTTTAAGAGAAGGCCACAATTGAAAGAATTCAGGGAGAAAAATAACCCTTTACTTTGTTTACTTATTGATGAAATTTCTTCATTATTATTTTGACTTATTTTAATGAAAATATAATTCAATGATTTATAGAACATTTTGAATTGATTATGATATATCTTCGCTATTTTCCAATAATATCCGTTGAGGAAATTTGCTGCAATAAATTAGAAATCTTCATTTCACAGGATGGTTTATGTGTAATAATAGACAGCTCGCCCGTCCATGTAATAGGAATCCCTTATCTCATCCTACATTCTAACATTCAGGTATTATTATTCTAGTCTATGTCATAGTCCTCTGTGTGTTGACTATACTTATTTTCTAAACATAACAACAACAAAAACCCACAAAAAACTTACTTTTTGTTGTTGTCATTGTTTTGTAAATAAATGAATGTTCTTGTTGGAAAATCTATGTAATCAAGACCAACAGTGTATGCAATGTTTCTTGATAAAGTAAAAACAAATTAATAAAAACTTATAACCTGATGTTGTAAATATTGAGAATTAGTTTTTTTAAGGACTTGGCTTTAGATGTGAAATTGTTGCTTTTGTCAATTAAATATAAAAGGCTTATTAATATCAAGAGTATATAATTTATTTTTAAAAAGATATTTATTTATTTATTTATTTATTTATTTATTTATTTATTTATTTGAGAGAGAGAGAGAGCATGAGCAGCAGGGAGAGACAGAGAGATAGGGAGAAAGAGACTTCCTGGTGAGCAGGAAACCAGACACTGGGCTGGATCCCAGGACCCTGGAATCATGATCTGAGCCAAAGGCAAATGCTTAACTGACAGAGCCACCCCGCTCCCCCAATTTCCTCATTTTTTTAAAGAATAATTTGTTTATTTGAGAGAGAGAGAGTGCATGCGAGCATGTGAGCCAGGGGAGGCGTAGAGGGAGAATGAAAAGGAAAGAAGCACACTCCTCAGGGAGTGGGGAGCCTGACCTGGGGCTGGATCCCATGATCCTGAGATCCTGATTTGAGCTGAAATCGAGAGTCAGACAATTAACTGACTGTGTCACCCAGGTGCCCCAAGAGTATATAATTTCTTCATACTCTGAAGAAATGGTTATTCCTTTATTCTCTGCCTACTACCTTCTTGTTCTGTTCCTTTTGGCCTTCACCCCATAATGAAGCACCCAGTCAATCTCATTCCCTCGGACTTTACATTTCCGTAGTATATACCCTCTCTTTACTTGGTAATTACTATATGTACAGATCGACTCTGATTGATTTAATCTAATGTTGGTATATGTCTTCCTTAGAATTTTGAATGGTTTGTCATCCCAGATTTTCCTTCTACCCTTCTATTTCAGTGCTTAGAGAGTTCCCCACCACCACAGAATTCTGATGAAATATGACAAAATATTTATGAGCTATTTTGGCCTTTATAGGGCTAAGTATCCATTCTACTCACATAAGAACATGAGAAGTTTTTTTTGCTTGGTGACATTTCTTGATCTAAAGTACCTGTCACTGCTTGTGACATTGCATCTCAGACTAAAGATCAGCCTGGAGCCTTGGCACAAATGGGCCTTGCCCCCTGAGAATGGTTCTTTTCCACATAGCTGCACTTTGGGCTGCTCTATCCCAGGTTGAGGCTCTCCTGCCACATAGGCTGCCCTGCTCGAGGCAAGGCTGTTGTAGTTTTTCAGCTAAATGAGAGAAAGGAGGTATCAAAAGGCAGATTTTACAAAGCATTTAATCCTACACCCTTTTTTAGTACTAACTTTATTAATAGTCCCCTACCTTATTCATTTTTATGTCAGATTTTGAAAGCAAGCACATCAAATTTTCAGATGGCAGTAACCATATGATATTGTATAGATTTGAAAATAATTTGATTAATGACTAAATGAAAGAATTGTTAGATATGACACCACTGTAAAAATTATATTGCATAAAACTCAGGATCCAAGTGACTAACCTTTTGGAACGTAGAATTCTATATGATAAAACAATCAGTTACAAAAATGTTTTATCATAAACCTCACCAAAGATGTAAAGGATCTATACCCTCAAAACTATAGAACACTTCTGAAAGAAATTGAGGAAGACACAAAGAGATGGAAAAATATTCCATGCTCATGGATTGGCAGAATTAATATTGTGAAAATGTCAATGTTACCCAGGGCAATATACACGTTTAATGCAATCCCTATCAAAATACCATGGACTTTCTTCAGAGAGTTAGAACAAATTATTTTAAGATTTGTGTGGAATCAGAAAAGACCCCGAATAACCAGGGGAATTTTAAAAAAGAAAACCATATCTGGGGGCATCACAATGCCAGATTTCAGGTTGTACTACAAAGCTGTGGTCATCAAGACAGTGTGGTACTGGCACAAAAACAGACACATAGATCAGTGGAACAGAATAGAGAATCCAGAAGTGGACCCTGAACTTTATGGGCAACTAATATTCGATAAAGGGGGAAAGACTATCCATTGGAAGAAAGACAGTCTCTTCAATAAATGGTGCTGGGAAAATTGGACATCCACATGCAGAAGAATGAAACTAGACCACTCTCTTTCACCATACACAAAGATAAACTCAAAATGGATGAAAGATCTAAATGTGAGACAAGATTCCATCAAAATCCTAGAGAAGAACACAGGCAACACCCTTTTTGAACTCGGCCATAGTAACTTCTTGCAAGATACATCCACGAAGGCAAAAGAAACAAAAGCAAAAATGAACTATTGGGACTTCATCAAGATAAGAAGCTTTTGCACAGCAAAGGATACAGTCAACAAAACTCAAAGACAACCTACAGAATGGGAGAAGATATTTGCAAATGACATATCAGATAAAGGGCTAGTTTCCAAGATCTATAAAGAACTTATTAAACTCAACACCAAAGAAACAAACAATCCAATCATGAAATGGGCAAAAGACATGAACAGAAATCTCACAGAGGAAGACATAGACATGGCCAACATGCATATGAGAAAATGCTCTGCATCACTTGCCATCAGGGAAATACAAATGAAAACTACAATGAGATACCACCTCACACCAGTGAGAATGGGGAAAATTAACAAGGCAGGAAACAACAAATGTTGGAGAGGATGCGGAGAAAAGGGAACCCTCTTACACTGTTGGTGGGAATGTGAACTGGTGCAGCCACTCTGGAAAACTGTGTGGAGGTTCCTCAAACAGTTAAAAATATACCTGCCCTACGACCCAGCAATTGCACTGTTGGGGATTTACCCCAAAGATACAAATGCAATGAAACGCCGGGACACCTGCACCCCGATGTTTCTAGCAGCAATGGCCACGATAGCCAAACTGTGGAAGGAGCCTCGGTGTCCAACGAAAGATGAATGGATAAAGAAGATGTGGTTTATGTATACAATGGAATATTACTCAGCTATTAGAAATGACAAATACCCACCATTTGCTTCAACGTGGATGGAACTGGAGGGTATTATGCTGAGTGAAGTAAGTCAGTCAGAGAAGGACAAACATTATATGTTCTCATTCATTTGGGGAATATAAATAATAGTGAAAGGGAAAATAAGGGAAGGGAGAAGAAATGTGTGGGAAATATCAGAAAGGGAGACAGAACATAAAGACTGCTAACTCTGGGAAACGAACTAGGGGTGGTAGAAGGGGAGGAGGGCGGGGGGTGGGAGTGAATGGGTGACGGGCACTGGGTGTTATTCTGTATGTTAGTAAATTGAACACCAATAAAAAAAAAAAGAAAAAAAAAATAAATGAAAACTTGAAACAAAAATAAGATTAAAAATTTTTTAATTATTATAACAAAAAAAAAAAAAAAAAAAAAAAAAAAACAAAAATGTTTTATCATTTTTATATGTTTTCCATATATCATACCCTATTGAGATTATTGATTTTCATAGTTGCTGGCGGTCATAAATGGAATGCCACCAGTCAGGAGTCTGTCTTTGAGAGGATAAAGACCTAGAAGCTGTGGTGTGTAAGAAATAGTCAAAAGAAATGATGTTAAGATTAGGTCTTTGAACAACTTAGATTTTGAGTGAACATCTTCGTTTTCTTCAAACGCTTAAGACTTTTACATGCAATGAACAAATATGAGTCAATTGTGGCAATGCTAAGGAGTTAGACATTATTTTGAAAAATAAATAAAATCATTAAAAAACTAAGCCAGTCCTGTAAGAACAAATGCGGCATGATTCCACTTGTGAGATATCTAAAATAGTCTTGGGACTCCTGGGTGGCTCCATTTGGTTAAGCACCCAACTTTTGGTTTTGGCTCAGATTATGATCTTATGTGTCATGAGATCAAGAGCACTGTGTCAGGCTTCATGCTCACTAGAGAGTCTGCTTGAAGATCATCTCTCTTTCTCTCCCCCAATGCCTCTCTCTCTCAAATAAATAAGTAAATCTGTTTTAAAAAATTAATAAAATAAAAAAAATTAATAAAATAGTCATTATTGTAGAAGGAAACAACAAAATGGTGGTTTCCAGGGCTGAGAGGGAGGGGAAATGGGGAGTTGCTACTCAACATGTCTATTATGCAAGAATATGTTCTATAATTCAGATGATTACATTGTGCCTATAGATAACAATGCGGTATGTGTACTTAAAAATCTCTTAAGAGAGTAGATCTCATAGCAAGTGTTCTTTAAAGAAAAGTGGATCAAGAGGTGCTTTATTTTTTTAAAAAAATATTTTATTTACTTATTCATGAAAGACACACAGAGATAGGCAGAGACACAGGCGAGGGAGAAGCAGGCTCCATGCAGGGAGGACCCTGCGGATCATGCCCTGACCAGAAGATAGACACTCAACTGCTGAGCCACCCAGGTGTCCCCCTTTTTTTTTTTTTTTTGGTTTTTAAAGAGTTTATTTATTTATTCATGAGAGACAGAGAGACAGAGAGTCAGAGACATATTCAGAGAGAGAAAAAAAGGTGCTTTAAAAAATAGTTATGAAATTACTCATTGAGTATTACTAGAAAGAAACAAACTGACTATAAAGCTTAACTTTTTGGCCTTTTGAAAACTTACTTGGTAAGTTCTAGGTGAAGATAGTGGATTAAAACTATGTATCTCACTGTAATTTCTCCCACATTTTCACTAGGCAGTAAAGGAGTTTTTATTTTTTGAAATGACATAAATCCACAAAAATAGAGATAATGAAGAACATACTAACAACATAAACATATTGGAGGACAAAGAAATATGAAATTGTAGAAAAGAATTAAGATAATTACAAATCTATTTTAGGACAGCTAATATTAAAATAATAGGTGTTTTAGAAAAAAAGTGAAAATAATTAGTGAAATATTTTTTTAAAAAATGATTGCTCACTGAAGGACTTAAATTTCTAATATGAAAGATCCCACATATCCTGAAAAAAGTGAATTAGTAATAAAAGCAAAATGAGTAAGAACCAAATGACCAATCCATAAGCAAACAAACAAATAAAAAACCCTGCACATTAGAATGGTTTTGGACTTCTCAACAGCAACATTGCAAACAAAAAGATGAAGGAACAGTATTTTCAAAATTCTGAGAGAAATTGTTTCAGACTTAGAGTTTCATATCCAGCCAAACCATCATTCCAATTTAGAATAATGGAATCTTCACATCTAAATGCTCTCAAAATATTGCCATTCAAGCACGTTCCTTAGGAAGATACTAGAGAATATTGTCTGCTGAAACCATGAATGAAGAAACCACTGGATGACAATTGTGTGCAATTAGGAAGAATAAAAAGGAATTTCAGGATGCTGGTAGTAGAAACCTATGATAACAACTGTGAATCAGGTGAGGTGGATACCAGTCTACATTAGAACAGCTTAGAAAGCTCTAGGGAAACATTCTTCAGAAAGATAAAATTGATAGTGTACCTGATGTGCCTCAAAATGCTGAGACAATATTTGGGCAAATTAAGAGTTTGAGTTCAGAGTTGAATCAGTTAATCAGAATCTATTAATTCTACAGAACATAAGGAAAAAATTAAAAAGCCAATTTTTAGTTTCAGAAATAGCAAAATCATCATGAAGAAAAACAGTTTGCTACCATCCACAAACTAAAGTGATTCTGGGAATAGTGGGATCCTGCACTGTATGCCAAGGGACCTGGAAGCTGCAGGAGATAAACTTTTTTTTTTTTTTTAATTACTTTCAGAGGTAGAGTTTAGTGATTCATCAGTTGCATTCAACACCCAGTGTTCATTACATGAGTGCCCTCCTTAATGCCCATCACCCGGTCATCCCTTCCTCCATACAGCTCCCCTCCAGTACCCCTCAGTTTGTGTCCTAGTGTTTAGCATCTTTTATGCTTTGCCTTCCTCTCAATTTCCATCTTATTTTAGTTTTCCTTCCCTGGCCTGTGTTCATCTGCTTTGTTTCTTAAGTCCTACGTATGGGTGAAGTCATATGGTATTTGTCTTTCTCTGGTTGACTTATTTCATTTAGCATAATACCCTCTAGTTCTACCCACATCACTGCAGATGGCAAGATTTCATTCATTTTGATGGCTGAGTAATATTCCATTATATATACTATATTCATTATATTATACATATTCATTAACTTCTTTATCCATTCATCTCGATGGATATCTGGGTTCTTTCCTTTTTTTGGCTATTGTGGACATTGCTGCTCTAAATATTGGGGTGCACATGCTCCTTTGAATCATTATGTTTCTATCCTTTGGATAAATACCTAGTAGTGCAATTTCTGAGTCATAGGGTAGCTCAATTTTTAACTTTCTGAGGAACTTCTGTACTGTTTTCCAGAGAGGCTGCACCAGTTTGCATTCCCACCAACAGTGTAAGAGGGCTCTCCTTTCTCTACATCCTTGCCAATATCTGTTGTTTCCTGAGTTGTTTATTTTAGCCATTATGATCCGTGTGAGGTGGTATCTCATTGTGTTTTTTTTTTTTAAGATTTATTTATTTATTCATGAAAGACAGACACAGAGAGAGAGAGGCAGAGACAGGCAGAGGGAGAAGCAGGATCCTCGCAGGGAGCACGATGCGGAACTCGAACCTGGATCCTGGATCCCAGGAGCACACCCTGAGTCGAAGGCAGACGCTCAACCACTGAGCCTCCCAGGTGTCTCTCTTATTGTGGTTTTGATTTGTTTTTCCTTGATGCCAAGTGATGTGGAGCATTTTTTGCGTGTGTTTGTTGGCCAGCAAATGCCAACAATGTTGTTAAAAAAACAATAACAAAATAATGAATTAAAAACAACAATGGAAATTAAAACATTTCGGGTTCCTAAGAAATTAAGTTTCTATTGATTATTTTACATGACATAACTATAGAAGGGAAGAGGAGTTCTGTTTAGTTAAAAAACATAGCAAAAGGCTCAAGTCTGTGAGTGGTATTTGAAGGGTAAATACAGTTATCTAAGATCTTGCTTGAAAATATGTCCAAATGTTAATATTTGGATAAATGGCTCCTGGGTCAAATGTTGTAAGTCTAACCTTTTCTCAGCTGTCAGTAAATGGCAATTGTCAACATGTTATATAGATGAAACCAAGTAAGAAAATCAATCAATTTCTTAGTAGGATCAAGCTCCTTTTTGCTTTTTCCTCCCTTGACAAATAAGAGGAGAAATATAATTCTTATTTTGGTTGTTCCAGTGTGAATCCTGAACATAAAATAAGGCAGCACAGTTGTCTTTGTGCTGACAAAAGCCTCAAACTTTGTTCCCAAAAGCAATGACAGTGAATGTTTTAGTAAAAATATCTAATCCTGTTTTTTTGGTGATTGTAATCTTGGTCTAGAGGCGGAAGTTAGAGTCTTGCTCGCAACTAGCCAAGGATTATCTATATTAACAAACATTTAGGCAGACTGTATTCCAATAAATCTTTATTTACAAAAATAGAGAGATGTTGGCCCTTAGGCAACTTTTTTAATCTATTGCTTCCATACACTTAACCTGCTTTTTTGAAATTTTCAGTGTTCTCATTGATACCTTTCATTATGCATTTATTCATTTATTGTCTGTATTTTCCAAGAGGATACAAGCTCCAAGAAGGAAAGGTCTTTGTGCTGTTTGTTCATATATTCTCAATTCTTAGAATAGTGCCTGATACATAATAGGTTATTCTAGAAGATTGCATTACTGTGCCCAATTCTTTACTTGTCTTTCTATTCGTGCTCTATGAGGCTTTGTCACATGATTTCAAGGAGAGAAGGAAGGAACTGGTAGCTCTAAGCCTGGCCTTCATCATCACCTAGTATTTCTAGACCCTCTGAATTCTGTTAGAAAAAGAAGAAAATCCCCTTGTTATCTAAGACAAATGAGAGTAACATGGAGCAGACCAGGACTTAACCTGAAGCATTAGTTAGTGCTATATTTTCAAGGACTTTGAGAAAAATACTTTTAGTTGAATATTCCATTTATTATTGAGCTGTTAGATATCTCAGTTATAAATACCTTGGCTCAAGGAGTAGGTTGACTTTTCCTAACACTTGGCACATGGAAAGAACTCAATTCTGTTGTTCTGATTTTCCATTGTGTGTCCTGGATGAGACACTTCTGTTATATTCACCATCTCCTCCTCATTACCATTTCCATTTCAATCTTCTTCACAGCCACACCCCCTACTTTTGTTTTCTGGGTCTGGGGAGAACTGCCATTTCTCCTTCTAAGCCATCTGCCAGGGAAGACATTATTTCATTAATGAGCTTTTAATAAGACTTCCCTACTATGCAGATTTCTGAGCTGGAAACTGGATATCTGTTATTCATGCACCACTGAGGGAAGTGGCAGCAGGCAGTTCTGGCGTGAATTTTCAAGAACAATCTTGAATGATTGATTTATGATTAGCAGTAGAGTAAGAAGGAGCAGGTGTTAATAGGACTGGACCTTGGATTTGGATATCAGTAAAGGCCGAGCTGTCTGTTTCCTCTGGATGCTATGAAAGGCATCTTTATTTTGATTAGACGAGCTTGGTCACAGATTCTATCTCTGTCCATTTCCTTAGATTTTTGCAGATGTGTCTCCTTGAAAATGTATTTACAAGTCTTCTCTGTCATTGCCTGATCATGAATATTAGAGTTTATTTTAGTCATGGAGTTAATTTCTTAATAGTTTTTAAGAGATTTTATTTATTTATTTATGAGAGACATAGAGAGAGAGGCAGAGACACAGGCGAAGGAAGAAGCAGGCTCCATGCAGGAAGCCCAATGTAGGACTTGATCCCAGGACCCTAGGATCACCTTCTGAGCCAAAGGCAGATGCTCAACCGCTGAGCCACCCAGGTGCCCCTTAATACTTTTCTGATATTAACTTTTGTACTATCTCTCCTCTGATTTATGTATTTACACTCATTTCCCCTGAGGTATATCTATTTCTGTTTTGGTAGAACACATGTTAGGCTGAGGCTTTATTTTTCTACATAAAATATATTATGAATCAATATATAAAATGTATTGTGAATCAAATAATTTCCCCAAAGACTCCCTATGCAAGAAAAGCTTGATATTATACTTTTATTTTAGTTTTAGGAAAAGTAAATTGACTTTATTTATTCATTTTTTATCAATTATTCTTCAGTATCCATGTTTACTGTGTCACAATATCATGCTCTTTCACATTGATATTTTAAATTTTATTCTTTATTTTTCTATTATTCTTTTTTCATATGTCTTACTTTCTTTATATCTCCTTCTAATTCTTTTTTAAATTTTTTTTAATTTATTAATTCATGAGGGACAGAGAGAGAGAGGCAGAGACTTAGGCAGAGGCAGAACCAGGACCTGGGATCATGCCCTGAGCTGAGGGTAGACACTCAGCCACTGAGCTACCTGGGTGTCCCTCTCCTTATAATTCTTTTTAAATCTATTTTTCTTATTTTACTCTCATTTATCAGAAAGTGCCATATGGAAAAGAAAAAAAAATTGCCACTTGGGAAACTTCCTATATGCCAGGCCTTACTGTGTAATAGACATTATTCTACCAAGCAGAAGAATTTTTCAAATGGGGAAATCTGAATAGGTGAAGTAGCATGTCTAAATGCTAAACAATAGTAGAGGAGCATCACCTGGATAATGAAGCATACGGAGCTAGTGGATGATAATAAAAGTGAAGTGCACACCTAGTGGGAATATTACCCTTTTAATAGTTCAGGGAGCTTTGGAGTTTCAAGGTGATTTCTTAAGACAGTGATGAGCCTATGAAGAAACAGAAGGTTTTTCCTATGGCAAGAAAATATTGTGTTTAAATGAAATTTCTTTTGGATCAGCTATGAAGAAAGTACCACATACTCAAAAGGACACTGAGGAGAGCTACAGCAGAGACCCCCAAGGCTTACCAACAGGAAGTCTCTCTGAGCTCCCCAAGGCAACAATATGTGGCCCCCTGATGGTTCCTGAACCCATTAAGCATGTAGACTCACTCTGTACCTATGTGAAAAGGTCTTCAGCTTCTTGCCATAATTCATCTTCTGTTTCATTTCCTCATCAATTCATGATCTTCTTGACATCTTTCCTGTTTTCTATCTTGTCTTGCTCTTTAGTTTTATTTATTTATTTTAATAGTTTTTATTTATTTGATAGAGATAGACCACTAGAGAGAACACCACGAGTGGAGGGGAGGGGCAAAGGGAGAGGGAGGCGGAGAAGCAGACCCCCCACTGAGCAGGTTGCCTGATGCAAGGCTCAATCCCAGGACCCTGACCTCATGACCTGAGCCTAAGGCAGACGCTTAACCACATGAGCTAGCCAGGTGCCCTGCTCTTTGGATGTTATACTCAGATATCCATCTCCATATTACATTTTTCACCTCATACATCAACTGTGAGCACATTATCTCTGAACCCATACTGTTGATTCCACCCCAGGACCATGAATTGAATACTCTGTTCAAGCTCTGTGAGTAGTTTCTCTCAATGTCTTTGCTGTGGAGTCAGAAGTAATAACAAGATGGAGACTTGTAATATCATAAAAAGATCAGGCTTTATAGGACTTCTAGTGCCATATAGACTCTGAAAAACTAATAGATGTTGTTGATATTACTTGATAATTTAACCAATTTCCACCAAATTGCATTAACAGTTTGTACAAACAAGATGTGCTTAAAAATTCCAGAAAGGACATTTTCTCACTACATTGGATGGGGCTGTAGACCTTAAAAAGTAACACTAACCTTTTAGGTGATCATATCCTAGGAATTTAAGGATTACTTAGCGATTAGAAAATGGGTGAAAATACATTTTGAGCTTTTAATGGTATCGCTGCCATGTGGAAACACATTTCACTGAAAGGTCAAACTTGTAAATGTTTCAAGACCAAATATTCTGTGCTTCACAATCTAAAATCTGTGACCTTTACACTCTGTTTATTCAGCTCATGCAGAATAGACTCATAAGACATTAGGCTGTTATATCATCCTGCTAAATTTCTGAGCTTGTCTACTGGTGGCTGCCATGTGCATATGTATTTTGTTGAAAGATGCTAGTAGGAGATTTTTTCTGTAGCGCAAGTGTGAAATGCACATCCATAATTCAGCAAAACAGCCATTTGGAAAATGAATTAACCATAGTAACCGCACTTCTGAATCACAAGATTTCAGGTTTGCTTATTAAAATAGCATTCAGTTATTCTGAATAGGTGTGAATGCAGTTCTAGTATGTGAATTTATTCTTTTTGGAAATCTCTTTCAGTGTTGCTTGTTTAACTTTCCACTTCTTTTCTAATGAGACATGTCAATAGGAATCAAATAACAGTCTAGGCCTGTGGCTTTATTGAAACCTCTCTTTTTCTCTTGGAAGATGCTTAAGGAGGACTATTGGATTCAAGATCCCGAAGAACCAGGTAAAAATTTAGTGTCCTTTTAGTATACTGATCCATTCCTCTCTTTGATAAAGCATCATCTTTTGTCATCACATGAAAAAAATGTCTACTTAAAAAAGGCCAAGACATTCAATGAGTGTTAATTTCTGACAATTGATATGCTATATATCCTCCATATTCTTGTAAAAGATGTTAGCAAATTTGGATAAGGACAGAAAACTGTGGAATGTATTTAAAAGTCAAATGAGAAATTATTTCTCTATTTTTTATTTTTAAAAAGTTTTATTTACTTTTTAGAGAGAGAGAGAGAGAAAGAGAGTAGGATGCAGGGGGAGAGGGAGAGGGAGAAAGAGAACCTCAAGCAGACTCCCTGTGAGTACGGAGCTGGAGATAGGGCTTCATCTCATGACCCTGAGATCTTGACCTGGGCTGAAGTCAAGAGTGGACGCTTAACCAACTGAACCACTCAATGCCCCATAAATTATATATTTTTAATTTCTGATATGTCTTCTTTTATAGAATAAAAGAAATGTTACAAATTTAGGGTATACACCTTATGTTAACCAGGATGCAATAATATATCCTGAAAAATGATACTAGTTTATTATTTGATGAAAATTTATTCTATTGAATCATAGAAACACAGCAATAGAAAGAGTCTCAGTTTCTTCTAATCCCTTCTACTTGGTGGGACATAGAATTCTATTAGGAGCCACCAATGTGCTGGTCAACAGCTATTTGTTTCTACAACCATCTTTGCCCTTCCTTATGCAACTGTGTTCTGTATCACAAGAATCAAATTTCCATCAACTGAATAACCATTTCTCTCTCACTCTATTTTTTTTCCATGCAAATGCCAATCTATATTTTTGTGTCTCTAAATGAAACTTCACTGTACACTCATTTAGTATCATCACAAAGGAGTATTAGGATAGCTCTTTATTTTAATTTTACCTTTACCTTAGCATATGCCATTGAACTCTATGTACACTAGTTAATATGGTTTATGAGAATTTTAATGAGCCAAGTAATTAGGCACAGCAGGAAAAACTAACTTCGTAGATCTAATTTTAGATCTCCCACTAAATTTTTACAAATAAATGCATTTGGTGTCAGAAAGCTGGGGCTAGTTTAAATTATGCACATCAAACTTCATTCTCATTTTACTGTAAGTTTTAACAAATTATATATTGTTACAGCCCTTGGAAAATCCGCAACAGTTACTTGTAATCTATTGGACTTTAAGCATATATTCTATTCCAGATCTATCTGTGTAATTGAAAACCATAAGATTGGGGCACCTGGGTGGCTTGGTTGGTTAAGCATCTGTCTGGGGCTCAGGTCATGATCTCAGAGTCCTGGAATCGAGCCCCATATCAGACTCCCTGCTCAGCAGGGAGCCTGCTTCTCTCTCTCCCTCTGCACCTTCCCTTTGCTCATGCTCACTCTTTCTTTCAAATAAATAAATAAATAAATAACCATAAGGTTAATACTTAGGAATTAATGAATTAATAGGGGAATAATTTTGAATATCATGATTCATAACTGAATTATTTTATTCCAATGAGAAGATAGGTTTCAGGTGGTTAGGGTATAGCTTTTAGCTTCAACTCAAACTGTGACTTAAGGCTTTAAGTCTCAGTGCAGCTTTATAAAGGAAAGTAACGTGTTCAACATTGAAGATGAAGAGGAGGGGTTATAAAGAGCAAAGTTGCATACATTAATCATGATAATTCTAGCAGACATAGCATACAAACTTTGGACTGTCAATGACATATTTGGTTTTCAAACAATATATATTGAATGAATGAATGATTGAAAATTTAATTTACATGAGAAATCAACACAGCTTCCTCATTTTAGCTGGCCCCATGTAGTTTCTGGTCAGCCAAAAACTAGAGGCAACAATTTTATTTAGAGGCCACTCAATCTCATTGCAACTACTCAAGGTAATTTAAATCCTTGATTTCAAGTAAGAAGGCTTGAGAGGAATGTCATAGTCTTTCTACTTGTTTCCTTGCTGTTTTTGCTAGTGATGCCATTTTCCCTACTTAAATCTTCTTCCCTGACTTATCTTTCATTTTCATTTAATGGCTTATGTGCCTTTTCTGGTAATTTTGAAATTTCTCCTCCTGGTGCTTAGCATGGCAGAGATGTCCTCTCTCTCCTCATTTTGCTGCCCAGTGGAGGCACTTTTATTATTCTTTGCAGCAGCCAGTATCCTTGTATCTTCCCAATTCCAGGATGTTGCTGGTTGTTCAAAATCATCATAATCACCATTCCCTTTCCTGTATTTTAGGCATAGCAAGATATTTCTAGGGACTACTAACCCAAGACTGTCTTCTTTATCACTCATGTTATGTGGTGGTTCCCCACATACTGCTATATATTCCTTTCCAGCAATTCTAGCCATCACTTTGGGGATCACAGTCTAATGACCTGTAAATGGCATTTATCCTTTATATATCCAATGATTCCAGGATTCAAATTGAGCTCTGTGTGTGTATGTATACGCAACATAAATTATTCAAATATATATTTTAGCTTATTATTAACTAGTCTAGTTTTTTGAGCAGCTCTGTGTTATTCCCCACACATTAGATGAGAGAGTAAAACCTCTTTTCATGTGTTGAGGAGTATACAGAAGAAATAGTACTAATCATTTGCATAAAAAATGAGGACCTTGTGTATAGAAGTGAAGTACTACTTTTGTTCATCAGAAGGAATCGGTACCAAGAGAGTTCCACAGCTCAACATTGAAGCTTCTTGAGCTCTACCAGATGTACTTGGTAGTTTTGTCAACACCATCCAACTTTTCTTTCTTTATGGCTCATGGTTCTTTACACTCTTTGGCTATCTGGAGTAAGTACCACTGTAAACTATCAGGGATGCATTTCATGCTCTGAATAGCAAACAGATGTATTCTTTAAGAGAGTATTCTTTTCAGAGATTTTTTTTTTTTTTTTTTGTAGTTAAAGACTCAAAACGATTAAGTAAAACAAGATTTTTCTGAGATGTACTAGAATGAGCTTTAGTGTATGGGCAAATAATTTGAAACCATATTTTATCTGTAATCAAAAAGGAGGTTTTTGGTTATTTTATTTTATTTTTTTTTGTTTTGTTTTGTATTTGGCAATCTTATTTATTCTTTTTTTATTTATTCTTTTTACAAATATTTTATTTATTTATTAATGAGAGACACACAGAGAGAGGCAGAGACATAGGCAGAGGGAGAAGCAGGCTCCCTGTGGGGAGCATGATGCGGGACTTGATCCCAGGACCCCGGGATCATGACCTGAAGCTCAACCACTGAGCCACCCAGGTGTCCCTTACTTATTCTTTTTAAAATTGAAATTCAATTAACCAACATATAGGACATGATTAGTTTCAGATGTAGAGTCCAATAATTCATCAGTTGCATATAACACCCTGTGCTCATCATATTACGTGCCCTCCTTCATGTGCATCAGCCAGTTACCCAATTCTCGACCCCGACCCGCCTCCCCTCCAGCAGCCCTATTTATTTCCCATAGATAAAGTATTTCATGGTTTGTCTCCCTCTCTGAGTTCTTCCCATTCTGTTTTCCCCTGCCTTCACCTTATGATCCTCTTTGCTGTTTCTTATATTCCATATATGAGTGAAACCATATAATAATGATCTTTCTCTGATTGGCTTATTTCACTCATCATAATACCCTCCAATTCTATCCACGTCGAATGTAAATAGTCAGACTTCGGCCTTTCTGATGGCTAATATTCCATGGTCTCTACCACATTATCCATTCATCTGTCAATGGACACTTGGGCTCCTTCCGTAGTTTGGCAATTGTGGACATTGCTGCTATTAGCATTGGGGTGCACGTGCCCCTTTAGATAACTACATTTGTATCTTTGGGGTAAGTACCTAGTAGTGCAATTGCTGAGTTGTAGAGTAGCTCTACTTTTAGCTTCTTGAGGAACCTCCATACTGTATTCCAGAATGTCCATATCAGCTTGCATTCCCACCAAAAGTGTAAGAAGGTTCCCCTTTCTCCACATCCTCACCAAAATTTGTTGTTTCCTGGCTTGTTAATTTTAGCCATTTTGACTGGTGTGAAGTAGGTAACTCATTGTGGCTTTGATTTGTATTTTAAATGGGAGTTATTTTCATAATTAAGTGAATAATTTGAAATTTTACTATTACTACAAATATTTATATTGTATAACAAAAGTGGCATAAAGAAAAAAAATGTTAAGAAGATGTTTAAGATTTTTTTGACTTAAAGGCTACTGTTTCAAAGGAATGATATTGAATATTTGTGTTCCCAAAACATTCTGAAGATAGAATCAGAAAGTTTAATTTTCATGTAAGTAAATCTCTTCCTTCTAAAAATATGTTAAAAGACTCAAAGTGGTAAAAAAAAAAAAATCCACTTTTGAGTACTTTATATTGTCACAATTGTCTCCATAATTAGCGAACTAGGAGGCCTCGAGCTCACCATAATGGAGGATTTTCTGGAAAGAGATTTTCAGTGAATGCCGCATTTCACAATATTTGTTAGAAAACAACCTCCATGCCGCAGTATATTAGCAGTCCTGTGCAATAAGCCAAAGACCCTTTCTCTTGATAATGCTCTTAATGCTCTCTGTAAGTAAGAACAATGTGGATTTTGGAGATAATGTCATGAAACTTCATTCCTTTAATTAACATCCCCTGAAGATAATCTATAATGGAAAGAGAGAGGAGCAAAAAGAAAGAAGCCTATAAGAACCTCCGATGTGTGGGCAGATGCTTCCAGAGAGACAAGGCATCAGGCATTTTTCTACTTTCTCTGTGGAATAAGTACCAATGTGCTTAGGAAAAAGAATCTTACTGTGCTTCCAATCAGGAAGTTGGTGCTTCAATCAAAGTTCCATTTTTAAAAATACTGTAGAAATTACAATTGTAATTAGGTAATGTGACAGTTTTTATACACCTTCCCAACTAATGGCTCTGTGTTTGGCCTAGACCCTGGATGAAAAGCCATGTCATTATAGTTCTCAGTCTAGTAGCCATAAAAATTGGGAAAACATGTCCTGAGCTGTTAAGTTATGGGCTTCCAGAGAGGCTGAACCATATTTGATTTTTAATTTATCAAAAGAGTCTGGCAAAGTACTTGGTCCAGAGTAGAAGTACAACAAAAATTCATAAGATAAACTGAAATATGCTTGCAAAGATAGGTAAAAAAAGGAGTTTTGCAATTGAAGAGATTTATCATAAAACTCTAAGGAATTGATTCTTTCATCGCTGTATTTCTAAAGTCTGTTACAATTATGGCTCTAGCTGACATGTCCAAATAGTTGCTACATTTCTGTCCTTGGCAGATGTTTAAATTTCACACATTTGTCAAATCAACAAATAAAAAACAAAATATACTTACCTGAAGAAAACACATCTCATCATTTATACAATTTTTTTTTGGTAATTATTATTCTTATTGGGGGATCTAGTTAAAGATTCTCTGCTTTAGTGACTTTTAAGAAACATTTACTCAGAACATTTAAGGGAGAATCACTTTTGATAATAGAACTTTGC
The DNA here is from genome assembly GCF_011100685.1 of Canis lupus familiaris. Taxonomy (NCBI): domain Eukaryota; kingdom Metazoa; phylum Chordata; class Mammalia; order Carnivora; family Canidae; genus Canis; species Canis lupus. The sequence goes on along the minus strand of NC_049242.1, from coordinate 46,091,297 downwards.
ATAAAATTACAAACTGGGCTTGACATTATAGGAGCTGGATGCAACGTGAGATTATCTTAATTAATTTTATCCTGATTTGGCTGTCTCTTTCCCACAGGTTTTTGAAATTTAATAATTCCTTACAAATTACTTCAGCTACTAACACAGATTTTTTTTTTAAAGACATGATTTGATTTAATTCTCTGTAGTTAGTCCCTTTAGTGCTTTTTAAAAAGTATTCCACATAGATTTCTATCTTACTTTAGAGAAATGATGATCATTGGATTGCTTCTTTGAGATGCAGATTTAACTTTTTAGTCTATAAAGGAAAACCATTCTTTTCTTGGAAAGCTATAAAAATAGTCTATTTTCAGCTATAATTTTTCATGTGAAATATATACGTGCTTTAAAAATTCAACATTGAATTCATTCAACAAGTTCCAATAGACTTTCTGCTGAAGGGCCTAAAAATCCTCACTCTATGGAAATATGAGAATCTATGTTGTCTGCAGATAATAAGGATTTTTAATAAGGACATTTCAATGTAGCTTGAAATAAACCATATATAGTGACAATAAAAAGAGGACACATAAAATTGTACCAGATTGTGTTGCTGGATAAGATTTCAGTGTAAATTTTTATCATAAATATTGTGAAAAATACTTGTATTCTGTGATTACAAAATTTTTAACATACTATCAGGTAGTCATAGTGATTCTCAAAAGAATGCCATATCCAAAGTAGTTTGTTACACATTGTGTGCGTGCATGTGTGTGCACATAAAACAAATGATGTGCAGAAATTAGTGTAACTACAAGTCAAAATAGAAAAAGGTCTGCAGTCCCCTTTGGTTTAGTCTTAGTGGAGCATTTGTTAAAATGTTCAAAACATTTGCTGAAAGTTAATTACTTCATAAACTATAATAATTTGATGCTTATGATAATATGATCTAAATTTGGCTGACTTTATATCGACTATATATTAATCTATTTAAATATCATGAAATTGCTACCTTCACTGCTCCTATTATCACTGCTACTGAATCTAACATCATACTAATAATCATAATCTTAGCCAACATTTATTTAATGCATTTTTATATCCTTGGTACTACGTTAAATAATTTACATGCCTGTGTCCCTTAAAAGTTCATTACATTTCTTTTTGTTATGACGTATGGGATTTCAAGTTAAGCAAGCAGTGATGCCCATCACCACTAATGCTATTAATTTAGCTGATCTAAGTTCTTAGGCTGGTGTTTCCGTCATTTAATACTAATATGCACGTAGGTCTACAATTATTTTGATCAAATGGATTAGCCTTTCCTGAAAAAGAATCATGTTTCTTCAATGGGAATGTGTAAGCTATACTTTAATGTGAGAGATTCCAAATAATCTATTACCTTTTTTTATGCCCCTAAACAGGGTCTGATATCCCAAGTTTGACAACTTTAGTAGTGGAATGTAGGTCCTTGAAAGCTAATTTAATATTATACCAAGCAATAATCTTAAATAATGCTTATACTTAGCAAATTAATGAATTATGTACTCTATCTGTCAAAAAAATACTTTAAATGTGGAATTAGAGGGTAAAAAATAGACCTTGTTTTTAGATGGAATTACTTATTTTCTTTTTAGATTTGTTGGGCATGCCAAACATTATGGTAGATTTTATTAGTCAAAAGGGGCTACACTGACATCTCCCATCTTGCCACTCTCCATTAAGAAAGCCCTGAGCCTAAAATATGTATTCTAACTGCCTTGAGACTACCACGGTCTGAGAAGATCCAGATGTCTAGATCTAATCCTGTGAGGATCCTAGAAGGACAAGCCTGGGAAGTATATGAGGGGAGAGATAGCTGGCCACGTCCACTGGCCTAGCTCATGCTACCATGTTACTGTCACCATGTGAGGGACCCCATGCGCAGAAACACCCAACAAGTCCCTGAATTTCTGATTATAGAAATCAGGAGAGTTAAAATAATTGTTGTTGCTTTAAGTTCCTAAGTGTTGGTATAGATCTGTACGTAACAAAGATGACTGAAACAAAATTTAGTGCTGGGAGTACTTTTCATTATAAAACTCCAGACACTAGTCTCATTGACTTTGGGATTGAACAGTAGATAGAAGCAGGAAGGACCTTGAAAATACTGTGGACTATGATGGGCCTGGAGGTGGCAGGCAATCAGGGCTTAATGGAAAGTCAGGAGGGACACCTGGGGGGCTCAGTGGTTGAGCGTCTGCCCTCAGCTCAGAGGGTGATTCTCATCTGGGGATCGAGTCCCATATCAGGCTCTCTGTGAGGAGCCTGTTTCTCCCTCTGCCTCTGTCTCTGCCTCTCTCTCTATGTCTCTCATGAATAAATAAATAAAATCTCTCTAAAAAAAAAAGGAAAGTCAGAAAAAGTGTTGCTGAAAGCTAGAGAAAGGAAACAATGATTATTTAATCACTTGTATTGACATGGAAAATAGAAATTTATCTAATAAACTATGTTCTAGATTAAGGACTGGCAATGATTTTCTGTAAAGGATCAGATAGTAAATACTTAAGAGTTTGAGTCCTATTCCCTCTCTGTCACATATATTTAAGTATTGTATTATAAAATAAATCATAGACATAAATAAATAAATAAATAAATAAATAAATAAATAAATAAATAACAATATGAAAATAAACAGGCACGACCAAATTTGGCCAACAGTGGACTAGATTCAGCCTGAAAACCATAGTTTGTTGACTTTTGATCAAGTGAGATTTCCATGCAAAATGTGAATGCGTTGTCTGGCTGCCTCTTATATAAAGATAGAGGAGTGAGATAAATACAGGAATAAATGTCTGGTTTTTGAGTGGAACATGAAGAAAAGGTACAAGGTGCAACACCATCTTTTTCACATAGAAAAGGATTTTCAAAGTAAAAAAGTGTCTGAGGTTTAAGAACCAATCCAGGGTTGGACTTAGTATCTGTGGTTGAGAACTCAGACTATCTGAGGCGATGACACATAAAACATTTTGGAGACACAAGTGGCCTTCTAGGATCTTAAAGTTGTGCCTTATAGATTCTGTCTCTGAAATAATAAGGATTCTAACATATTTAAGGAAAGGATCCCAGCAACCTTATGCAGAGTCCAAGGTAAAAGATTCTTTCAAAGAGATTTGTGGGCACAACTTTTGTCTAATGGAATGGATTATACCCAGTAGAAAAAAAATACTTGTAAAGAAATCATAAGAGCTTGTACTGAATGAGACAGAGTATCAAATGAAAAGAGGCTTTTGAGTTCCAAATATTTTATGAGGAACAGCAGGCAGAGGATGTTTTCAGAGAAGCTGCTTCTTTGTATTTTTGGTTTTTTAAATATTTATTTATTTATTGAAGCCACTTCTTTTTTATTTAATTAATTTTTAAATTTTAAATTCAATTTAACATACAGTGTATTATTAGTTTCAGAGGTAGACTATAATGAGTGATTCATCAGTTGTGTATAACACCCTGTGTTCATTATAGCAAGTGCCCTCCTTAATGCCCATCCCTCAGTTACCCCAACTCTCCTACCCCCTCCTCTCCAGCAGCCCTCAGTTTGTTTCCTAGAGTTTCTTATGGTTTGTCTCTTTCTCTGTTATCTTATTTTTCCTTCCCTTCCCCTATATTTATGTATTTTGCTTAATAAATTCCACATATGAGTGAACTTTTATGATATTTGTCTTTCTCTGACTTATTTTGCTTAGTATAATACCCTCTAGTTCCATCCACGTCATTGTAAATGGCAATACTTCATTCTTTTTGATGGCTGAGTAGTATTCTATTGTAGACATACACCTCATTTTCCTTATCCATTCATCTGCTGATGGACATACACATTAGGGTGCAGGTGTCCCTTCGAGTCACTATGTTTGTATCCTTTGGATAAATCCGAAGTAGTCCAATTGCTGGGCCATAAGGTAGCTTTATTTTTAACTTTTTGAAGAACCTCCATATTGTCTTCCAGAGTGGCTGCAGCAGTTTGCATTCCTACCAACAGTATAAGATGGTCCCTTTCTCCACACCCTTGTCAATTGATTTTTATTGAAGTTACTTAAATGAAAAATGGCCTGTGGGGCAAACTTAAAGTCTAGAAGATGAACCTAAGAGCTATGGAAAACAATTCGTTGGGAGGTAGAATGAGTCCTAATCAACAAATTAACAATATATGTAGATTTAGAATATAGAAATGGTATATGCATCAATTTCTCCTATGCCTTCTTATTTTTCTCTTCTTTGAAAGTATCTATTGAAGTGGTTTTTTTTTTTTTTTTTTATGTCTGTCTCACTCTCATGTGCTTTGAGAGGTGGTTACTATACTTTGCATTAGAATGAGTATAATTTGTTGAGGCCAGGATTATGGGCTGTGACAACTTACATATTCCAACAATAGCATCTGTCCCAAATAATTTTCTAGAATTTCTACTCAATGAAGAAATGAGATTTATGCCCTTACCTTTGCATATGGACAGCTTTATGACTTCTTTGTTATCAGTAGAAAGCTATAGATATGACTTTGTGTGACTTCTGAGTCTAAGTCAGAAAAATAGAGTCAAACTTGTATCCTGGTGCCCTTTCTAAACATATAATTAGATTAAGGTTATAGTCCCAAGAATATCTACCTTCAAGAATCAAAAGTACATCATCTCTAATGGAAGAAATTATTATCGAAAATTCCATTTAAAAATCCATTTTACCTTTTTTTAAGCATATAAATGCTGTTACCCAATATAAATAGCAAGATACACAAAGAGATAAGACAATGACCAAAACAAAAGGAAGGAAGGAAGGAAGGAAGGAAGGAAGGAAGGAAGGAAAGAAGGAAGGAAGGAAGAAAGAAAGAAAGAAAGAAAGAAAGAAAGAAAGAAAGAAAGAAAGAAAACACGATAAAAGCAGACACACAGAAGATGTAGGCAATGCAATTTATCAGTTATCAAAGTATGTCTGATAGAAGACTCATATCTAGAATACATAGGGGACTCAGTCAAAAATAAAAAAGGCAAAGAACCAGTTAAAAATGTGGACAGAGGATGTGAATAGACATTTTATTAAAAGTGCATAAAATTTACTTAAATTATTTAAAAGACAAATTAAAATTACAATAAAGTATCATTTTACATACTCTAGCTAAATTTTAAAAGATTGGGAATATAAAATGTTAGCATGCATGAGAAACAACTGGACTCTCTTAATGTGTTTCTGGGTATGTAAAATGACATATAATTATATTGAAAATGACTTGGAAGTCTCTTATAAAGTTAAATATAAACCTATCTCCTGTCCACACCTGGGTATTTACTGAAATTAAAAGTAAATGTATTTATAAAATACTTGTACAAGGGTCTCATAGCATCTTAATTCATAATAGCCCAAAGGTGAAAACCAACTGAATGCTTAGCAGTAGAAGAGCAGATAAACATATTGTAGTAGATACAGTGAAATGCTCCTGTACAATAAATGTTCCAACAACTGGTGCATGTATATACAGCCTGTTGTGCAAAGGAATCCAGACATGAAAGAGTCCATGCAGGAAGATTCTATATTTAGGAATCTCAACAAACAGTGATAGACCTCAAAATCCTGGTTATCCCACTGGTGGGAAATTTACTAGATAAATGCATGAGAATTGTCAAGAAGGTGAAAGTGATTCCTATATTTATCTGGTGGTGGGTAAAACGTGTTAAACTGATTGAATTCTATACTTAAGATCTTTGCATTTCATTACATGCAGATTTTTTAAAAAGTGATTTATGACACCTGGCTCACTCAGCTGGTAGAGCATGTGACTCTTGATCTCGGGTTGTGGGGTCATATCCCATGTTGTGTGTAAAGATTTCTTAAAAACAAAATCTTTTTAAAACATATATAAAACTCAAGTGATTTTTAAAGGTTAACCAAATGGTTTTGAAAAGAAAATGAAATTTGGAGTATTTAATCTATAGAATACCAATATTTGTTTAAAGCCAAAGCAATTTCCTACTGTGGTGCAGTCACAAGTACAGACAAATAGAATAAAGGACCCAAACTATAAAGCTCTAAATATTTTATGTGCCTTTCTGATCCCTTTGTGTGGAGAAATATAAATTACATGATATGCACGAAATTGGAGTTTTTCAAGATCCCAAGATTACTCTAAAACTTTTTGGGGGATTTGTACCAGGCTGTGTGCATTGTCTGTGCAATATCATAAAACAAATTCTGGCCTTCAAAAAGTATTGTTTTTATAGTAAAAAGGCTTTTGATATCTTCACTTAAATAAGGGTGGTGTTATGAAAAATATGTTGTGCCGTCTTATTAAATAAAATGGTTACCTAAAAGTGTACCAGGTTTTTTACATATTTAATGCTCACAACAAGCCTGGGATAGGTTTTAGGTGAAGAAACTAAAGCTCCTAGAGCTAGGTGGTATCTCCAAGATCATACGATAGGACCAGGATTTAAATCCAAACTAACCAATCTGCAAATCTCTGCTACTTACTATCAGTTTCTTTGACAAGCATTTTTTTAAAAAGTATACATAAACAACAGATCATCTACCTCTAGATTAGAAGCACATTTCAAGAAATTAGCAGCATATTTTAAGAATAGTTTAAAATGTTTTGAAATGAAAAAATAACTAGCAATAAACCAGTACTATCTCTCTCACAGAAGGACCAACCAATGTTTATGATATTTGTTTCTGGTTTTTTGTTTGTTTTGGTGAAAGAATGCTGGGTTTGTATTTTATCATGGCTACAACTGTGTTTTTTCCAACCACCAGTAACATGAAGAGAATCACTTTGGCCGACACATAATTCTGGAAATAACTTCAAAAAGGAGCCTTATATAGGAAACAGACATTTCTCTAGGACCATCTTTACACTGAGGATATCACCTTTTCAGATTCCCTCATCACTTCAGTTTTCTTATGTTTCTTATGTTTTGTCAACATCTCAATATTGACATTCTAGTCATGTATTTCTTATAGCATTATTAAAGCTCAATTTTGAAAGAAAAAATAAAAACACCAGGGCACATCAGTTAAGCTGTTTGACTAAATGTCTAGATCTCCAAAATGAGAGAATGAACCAATCAATGATATAGATTTAGATTATAATATTTTCCATAAAATAATACAAAGGATCTCTGCAAGATACTGCCTTTTAGGAAGCACTTAAGGATAACAAATTTACATCAAAATGTAAAGTTATATTCCCTTCAATTGACATATTTTAATGCATGCTGAGATTTGGATTATTAAATTATGAAAACTAGTTTCATCGTTCAAATACCGTTGTTAGGGATAAGTTACTAAGAATTTTATAATAAATGCTGTGATGAGTATTTAAATGTTACAAAGGAAGGTCTCACTGTCCTCAGGGATCTCAGATGTTCTATGAGGAAATGAGGTTGGATTATGTGAACAATATTGAATGCAAAAGAACCAAATAGCATCTGTGAGAGAGCAAAGAACTCAGACATGAACACTAGGAATGTAGACAAGAGAGCTCTTAGGCTTCTCTAGAGAAGCAAATTCGATTTTCTTCTACTTAAAAAGTCACTAGAGTTGTAATGAAATACTTATTGACATAATTTCATGACCTAATCCAAGCTTCAAGTTGAGATAATATTTTCTGTTACTATGGATCCTACTTTCCAACCAACTTTCTTCAATGTCGCTCAACCAGTCTGGGCATTCCTGCCTATATGCCTTAATATATGTTTTTCCCCTCTTCTTGGAATGCCTTTCCCTGTATTTCCTTATGTCCTTCATCAAAGACTTACCAAGGTTTAGTTCAAACATCACTGAATACTTCTATGATCCCAACACCTAGTCGAAATGACCTTCCCTTTGTGATATTATCATACCATTTTAATATATTGATTTATATTTCCATTTTGACACTTTTTTGTCAGCTATGAACTCTTTGGAGTTAGGCTATGCAGTTTCTCATTTCTAGCACCTACATGACATAGTTCTTGGCACTTAGTGATATTGAATAAATAAACAAAATCTTCAGAGAGTTGATATAGTTAATTTAGAAATTATTCTTAAGCGTATCAAAGGCATGTGCACTGCCTGTTTTCTCAGGCATATTCTCAACTTTGCAATCCACCAGGAAGTCCTGTCCCTAACACTACTCCCAGTAGCTCAACTAGCCTGTGTTAAAATACCAAGAAGCCATCACACAAAAAGTTCATTATATGTTTTTCCATTCTGTGAAAAAACTCAGTTGGTTGACCTGAAACTAAAAAAAGGAAAAGTGCCAGGTGAGTTTTAAAAATAAGCAAAATAAAACAATAAAATAAATAACTGCAAGCTTAGTCTTAACCAGCTCAAGCTGAAACAGGACAATGTATAAAGAAAGCCAAATGAGTCCTGGTTGTGCCAGAAGGTTCAACAATCCTCTCACCTTCAGGAAAAAATAAAGTATTACACCCTAGCCACAATCCACTTCAAAAATCCATGGAAAATTGTGTCTAAACCCCTGTATTTCTCCTTGCAATTATTCTATACTGTAGGAGCAAGTTTTCTCATTAAGTTATGAATTAAAAGTAATATAGTTGTAAACTCACAAACTGGGCCATCATATTCAGCCATATACAGTACTTTATTGCTGCTGTTCTGTGCTCATGGGATTTTCTGTAGACTTCTAAGGAAATTTATAACCTCCCTGAGAAATAGATATTCCCATTCCTTGATGCTTCAAAGGATTAGCAATAGAATATGTGAATCGAGTAAATGAGATTCTACTGAGTTCCTGTGGAATTTTTCTTAGTGCATTTGATTGCATTTCTACATATTTTGGTTTGTTTATTATTCTCCTTCTATGCCTCTGTGTCTTAACCCTGATGTTTTTCTTAACTCTATCTCTGTTTCTTTCAGTTCCTATGAGGATGTTCTATAATAAGTTTTTAGAGAATGAACATATCTTTCTGATAAAACCAAATATGTAAAAGAGAAAAACTTTTAAATATAGGAAAGTCCCAGTTTGGTTCAAACTATGTTTTATTTCTATCATCATGTTTATTTTATTGAAATGTATTTTGATTGTGTGATTATGCAGAAATTTTAAGAAATATTCCCAGTATTACTCCCAACCACATCGTTTAGAGGCAATTCAGGACTGTTTAATCTCCCATTCAAGATTTTTCTATTACCCAAACATTGTATAAATTTTATTATCTGCTTCTATTATTTTCCTTTATTTTTGAGGTTATAATCAATCATATCTACAACCTCCCATCAGGATATATATTTGACTTGTTTTAAGTCACAGAATAGAATTCCAGAAATTCACTGTTGAAGTGAGTTAATCTAGTACCAAATTTCCTACTTCAACTCCCTATGCTTTCCAAAAATTTTGGATCACTAGAAGATCTTTTTTTTAAATTAACTTTATGGTAATTATTTTTTGTTTTGTTTTTAAGATTTTACTTTCTAATCATTTCATTACCTCAGAAAGCCAAACATAAGGAGACCGAATGATTTTCCAAAGTTTGCAGATATCTTTGGTCTTCCTGAGTTTTGTCTTCTCTCCTATAAAATGATTTGAGTCCTATATTATTAGTCTCTCTTTTCTGAAATCTTTTTTCTGTTTCTTTAAAATATGAATTCAGAACTTAACATTACATCCTAAGGATGGTTCGATCAGTAGAGAAGTGAAGTTAATGATAGACCTGGGATGATCAAATAAGGAAGCATAAAACCTCCTGGTATTTTATTTTTCAAATCATACAATATCTATCTTACTTAGCACCTTATCTCTGTCTTAAGATTTCTCAGCAGAGTTGAAAAATCATCACTTGAACTGACTACTTTTATTGATAGAAATGTGTTTACACTTATAAACAGAAGCTTAGAATCATTAACGTATGTAATAATATCCTTCTATCAAACTTGGCCCACACAACAAAACAAAACTAAATTTTGTGCACATCTATGTTAGTTAAAGCAAGTTTTCTTATGAGTTTTTCATTGATTACGTGACTTGAAAACAGGATCCAGGGTTAATTACTTTTAAAAATTAAAATAGAATCTTTGGAAGTGTGGTAGTATAAGAATGAGCTTACAAACTCTTCGCAGAAAGATACAGAAATGACCAAAATAGCACATTTTAAATCAGGGCATTGTCTTAATCTCCTAGGGATGCCAGGACAACTTACCATACACATGTAGACTGAAAACAACAGGCATTTAGTCTCTCCTAGCTCTGGAGAACAGAAGTCCAAAAACAGGGTATCAATAGAGTTACACTCTCTCAGAGGCTCAAGGAGAGTATCCTGTCTCGCCTTTTTAAGCTTCTGATAGCTCAAGGTTTTTCTTTCCTTGGACTCCAACCTTTGCCTCAGTCTTCCTCTTTTTTTTTTTTTAAGATTTATTTATTTATTTATTTATTTATTTATTTATTTATTTATTTATTTATTCATGAGAGACGCAGAGACATAAGCAGAGAGAGATGCAGTCTCCTAGTGGGCAGCCTGATGCAGGACTCGATCCCAAGACTCCGGAACTATGACTGAGCCAAAGGCAGATGCTCAACCATCGAGCCACCCAGGTACCCCTGCTTCAGTCTTCATGGAGATTTTCACATGACGTTCTACCCTGTTTCTCTGCATATCCATTTTTGTCTCTCATCAGGACATGCTCATTGGATTTAACGTCCATCCTAATTCAGTATGATCCCATATGGATCTTGACCTTAATTACATCTACAAAAACCCTATTTCCAAATAAGTCACATTCTGAGGTTCAAGGTACACATTATTTTGAGACAGAGAGAGGACAATATTTAACCCACTACAAGTATGGTGACAATCTTATCCCATAAGCTTTAAGAGATACCTGATAGACACAGTCCAGTTGGGGAATACTAGAAGTTTACTTATATATTTTCTTTTCTTTTCAATACTGGTTAGCAAGCAGGGAAACATTTTGTAAATCCTACTATTCTGTTTTGGGAAACAAAGGTTAGAGACATTGGCACTTTGTGTGATTGATGTGGACCACAATATATAGAACATTTCTGCTACAAATAAATACCATTAAAAGCTTGAACTTACTGGGTAAGAATAAAAATTACATTATTATTCAATATCATTTTTAAATCTCATTTTACAATTTCTACAATATTATTCTAAAATAGAAGTACTCTTGCTAATTGGAGCTGTTAAATATTAGAGGGTAGAGAAGCTAGTACATGAGTTGAGAGCTCACCTCTTGATCTTTTTACAAACATCATGAGAATCTTGAAGGAAATTGCACTTGGTTTGACATTTTTTTGAAAAAACCTTTTATAGGGAATATGATTCATTGAGCTAATTTCATTCCATTAGATATGTCTTATTATTATTAATCTGTTGAGTAGTTAGTTTAAAATGGGTAAATCCCAATTAGCTCAATTCACTCCTTGACACAGCGCGATGGACCTTAGGTTACTGTTAGAAGACAATTAAACAAAAAGGACAGGAAAGACATGAAACAAACATATTAGAAGCTAAGTTTCCTGATTATAAATTCTAAGAACCCCCAAACTCTTCCTTATATCTCATAAGACTGCTACTGTTGAAAAAATTAGAAAAGAAAAAAGAAAAGAATGGATACCCATTTATCAATCAGTATCTTAGTTTAAATTCTGACAGGAGAATTTTTCATGCATAAATAGGAAGTGGTAAAATAGTAATGTAATTTTTTCAAACCCACAAAAGTCTTGGGTAGATGTACCACCTGTAAGAATGTGAAAAGCTGAATGTAAGGTATTAAAATATATATATATATTAAATATATATATATATATATATATATATATATATATATATATACACACACACACATACATATGGCAGCCCAGGTGACTCAGTGGTTTAGCACCACCTTCAGCCCAGGGTGTGATACTGGAGACCCAGGATCAAGTTCCATGTCAGGCTCCCTGCATGGAGCCTGCTTCTCCCTCTACCTGTGTCTGTTCCTTTCTCTCTCTCTCCCTTTCTCTCTCTCTGTCTTTCATGAATAAATAAATAAAATCTTAAAAAATTCAAAAATATAAATAGTAAACACAGAGCTTTGTACATGAAATTTATATATATATATATATAATATAAATTGTTTTGATAGTCTCAAATTATTTTAGTGTTTGACCATGTGCATTATGAAACAAAAAATGATTGATAAAATTGAAATCTGAGGGCAATGGAAATTGGAAGAAATAAAGATGTATAGTAAGGAGGAAAAAAATTATGTCATTGCAGAACTTAAAATGGCATTAGAAGCCAAAAGAGAAGGGGAAAAAAACTAGAGAAAATGAAACTGATAATGTGAACAACAGGTTTGAGAAATTGACTGAAATTCAAAGTGAGACCAAAAAAAAGTATTTTTAGAGAAGTATGTAGATAGATATAAATGGTTGGAAGTACAGAACCAAAACATAGGCTTAAAAGAGACAGACACAATTGTCCTAGATATACTGGAAGAAAATTGTACTGACATATGAATTAGACTAACTTTTGAGAGAACTAATCCAATGATAAGTGAAACAAAGATATGTATTGTGAAATTATCAAATTTAAAATTAAAAAAATACAATAAGTATTAAGGCAGAAGAAGTAAGCAGACCGCTATGTCTCCTAAAAGGAGAAAAATGCATTCATATATCACATAAATATATAAAATGTTGAGGGTGCAGAAAAAGGAGTTTGTGACATCAAATTCTAAATATAATTCCCAGGATGTTATCTACATTTAAAAACTACAAAAATATTTTTTTAATTGTGGTATCATTCATACAACACACAATCTATAATCTTAACCATTTTGAAGTATATTGTTCTGTAGTGTTAAATATATTCATATTGTTATACAATGAATACAAAAAATAATTTTTAAATATCCGAGGTCTCATGAATTTTACTATCCAACTAATCTTCCTAAAACTCTGATTTCAATAAAACATAAATTAGAATAAAGTATTAAGTGTTGGGAGACTCATTAATGAAAAGAAAATATGGTCAATTCTATTTAAATAATCAAGCAATCTAAATACAAATTTATATATAGCCAATGGATAAAAATTTAATTTGAACCCACTAGAATTAAACCTGTTATTGCATATCAACTAAAACTGGAGTGGAGGTGGGTAAAGAGGTAGAGAAAGAGGAAAATATTTATTTTTCATCTTGAATAAGAAAAGATATATGATTTCTGAGTGTTCTGAATTAAAGTCAGAAGTTATATTTATTTAAATATATAGCATTAGGAGCACTTAAAATAGTTACAAATTATCAATTATAAATCAAATAATTGAAGAAAATTATACATATATAGTAGCACATATATACATAGAAACAATCACAGAAAAGGAAGTAGTAAAAACTATAACATGTAAAATAAAATAACATCGATCAATCTGTTATGACACTAAAGTAAAATGAGATAAATCTACCTCTAAATGTTAACTCAAAAAATACACACTTTATGAGAGATAAACCAGATATAACAGCACTGAAATAAAAAGATCAATGTTCCTACTTCAGGGTAACGGGCCTACCTTCACTCATAAGAACATTGGAAATGACAATAAAGGGAACTACAAATGGGAATAGATTGATGAATGATTGAGAAAGTGTTCTACAATTTCTTAAAGATAGAGCCAATTGTGTTCATATTTGTGGATGAATCAGGGCTGAGCGATCTACAGCTCAGGATACCCCAGAGTAGAAGGCAGAGGACAGGGCAGCTGGGGGGCTCAGGGGTTGGGCATCTGCCTTCAGCTCAGGGCCTGATCCTGAAGACCAGAGATCCCACATCAGGCCCCCTGCATGGAGCCTGCTTCTCCCTCTGCCTGTGTCTCTGCCTCTCTCTCTCTCTCTCTGTCTCTCATGAATAAATAAATAAAAAATCTTAAAAGAAGAAGAAAGAAGAAGAAGAAGAAGAAGAAGAAGAAGAAGAAGAAGAAGAAGAAGAAGAAGAAGAAGAAGACGATGACGACATAGGGGCAGTTTTCTCACAACTGGCTACCAATGAGATCAGAATATAATATATAAGAGTTATAAGCTGTTATAATCTATTTTACTGAAAATACTTTAAGGCCGGAAAAAAAATGTGCAGGATAAATGTAAATTTAAACAGAAAGAAAGCAGATACAGGACAACCCAGGTGGCTCAGCTGTTTAGCGTCGCCTTCAGCCCAGGGCCTGATCCTGGAGACCCGGGATCGAGTCCCACATTGGGCTCCCTACAAGGAGCCTGCTTCTCCCTCTGCCTGTGTCTCTGCCTCTCTCTCTCTCTATGTCTCTCATGAATAAATAAATAAAATCTTTAAAAAAAGAGAAAGAAATCAGATACGAATATTAATGCCTGAGAAAGTAGATTTTGAAATAAAAATTATTAAATGAAAGAATTGTGTGAGTTTTATTGATTCAGCTATTTTCTCCTTACAGTATAAGCCCCAAGTCATTACATAATAAATAGAAATCATTTTGTAGATGTGTATGCATGTATAAGTAAAGATGGATTTTAGATAGAAAGAGAAGGGATAGACAGATAAAAGAAATAGTTGAAAGGCGATATTAATGATTTTTCCCTTATGGGTCTTTGCAACACACCTAATATACATTTATAATCATTTATTTATCTATCTTGTATAGGTTTTTTTTAAGTGTCCTCTAGATACTATATTTATAAGAAAAATACAGAAAATTCATACTCTTTTGTGCATAGTTAAGGTATGGCATGAATGCAGTTGAAGTTCCAATGTCAATATAAGTCTTCTTTAAGCTCAGACTTTTCTTTCTTAGTATGTGGCTCATTCATGGTAAGTGGCTCATTGAATACATTGTCCTGAAAAAACCAAACAAACAGAAAATCATCTTCCATTTCACGAGTGCTTGATGTTTCCTTTTGCCTAGTTCCCTGAGCTGACGGGGCCTGGTGTTAATCACTCTGTCACGTTCAGACTGTACCTGCAATGCTAGAGAGAAAGCCAGTCAAGTGTTCACTCTTATTCCCCATCACCCCCGTGACAGTCTCATTCTCCCCCTTAGAGTCAGTTAATTTGAGAAATGTTTCTGCTCTGACTTTTTATTTTTCCCCTAGGATTAATCTAAACATAGACTTGTTTTCCCTTCTTATCTGCTCAGCCAAATCATGGAAATGGGAATGTCTCTCCTTGGTGTGTTGGAGGACTTCTGATCTCCACATTTAAATGCATTACTTAGGGTTGGAAAACATGACATTTGGAAACTCAAAGACAAAATCAAATTTGCTTTCCCCTTATCTTTGTGTGTATACTCAGTAAAATTTTATATAAATTGTACCTGGAAGTTAGAAGTAAGAACTCTCAGGGTTTCTTGTGTTGGTTTTGTTTTTATATACATGTACAGAAGGTAAAGAAATCTTCTAAGCCCCTCTATGGTATGTGGCTTTGCATTTCAATAGCAGTTCTATGAGATAGGTAGTAACATTCTGACTTTTCAAACGAAAAAAAAAAAAAAAAAAGAAAAACAGGATCTCTGATATGAAATAACATGTACAAGACCCCAAAACTAGTGACCAGCAAACTTGACTTTTAAACCCAGGCTTTCTGCCTTGAAAGACTATTTTATTTCTGATTGCACCCTATTGTTGTTTCATCCTAAATACACATTGCAACGAGAATGAAAATTAAAGACCAGCTCCTCTTCCAAACTCTGTTGTTCGTGGCAGGTTGTGCTGAGAAAAGCTTTCCTAAATGTTAAACTTGACCATCAGGAGAGATGCATACTACCTGCCAGGCCAATATAAGTACTTGGGGTCAGCTGTGGTGTTTTGTTGTGTTTTGTTTTAATTTCATTGTTTCCAACTACAATGAAGTTGGAACACTTAACCCTAACCATCATGATTCTATGGGTTTGATGAAGTAATGTTACTTGCTTCTCTCCGCTTACTGGAAGCAGAGTCTTAACCCTTAAATTGGTGAATTTGCAAAACGAAAATTTTCCTCTTTTCCCTTCTTCCTGCCGAGCCCTACCTGAATGCAGGTAAAAGGCATTTTAGTTGGTTCTCTGCTGTGTGGTAAAAGAGGTCTGCCTCAGTACGGGCTGGTGAGTACTCCTTGAGCCCTAAGGGGAATTATCAAGCCCATCTTCTACAAGGCCTAGCTATCTATCAACCTACCATTTGCTAGTATAAAAGTTGATACATTCCCCCATCTGTGTAACTCCCGTGTCTGCTCCTCCCCTCCTCCTCCTCCTCCTCCTCCTCCTCCTCCTCCTCCTCCTCCTTCTTCTTCTTCTTCTTCTTCTTCTTCTTCTTCTTCTTCTTCTTTCTTCTTCTTCTTCTCCTCCTTCTCCTACTTTTCTTCTTCTTCTTCTTCTTCTTCTTCTTCTTCTTCTCCTACTTCTCCTTCTTTCCTTCTTCTCCTTCTCCTTCTTCTCCTTCTCCTTCTTCTCCTTCTCCTTCTCCTTCTTCTTCTTCTTTCTTCTTTTAACTGGCTAGGGAAATTATCAATTGAATCCTTTCCTGATCTGATTCATACTACCTCCTAGACCTAATACTTAACCCATCTTGCCTCAGACATTGATCCTGCTATTTCTGTTTCCTGTTCTTCCTAGAAGACAATCTCTTCTCCCTCAGAATTTTATACTTGATGCTCCCTGGGTCTCCTTCCTTTACATGATTATCTAACTTAATTCGGATCCCTCCTCAAATGTCACTGACATGTGAATACCATGTCTGGTTTCTGACATAAAAATAGAAAACCTGCTGTAAATATCACTGTATTTTGCCTTTCATGCTTGACACAATTGAAACTGCATTGTATGTTTATTTGCTTGCTTATTTGTCTCTGCCACTAGTATATAAACTTAATGAGGGCAAAAACTTGGAAAACTTAGGCTTTTTTTTCTTTCTTGCAGTCTCCAAAGTATGTATTTCTGTAAAAAAAAAAATATATATATATATATATATATATATGTGTGTTTCTTTTTTTTTTCTTTCTTGCAGTCTCCAAAGTATGTATGTATATATATGTGTGTGTGTGTGTGTACACACACACACACACACACACACTCAAACTATATATGAAACATCTCTCTTCCTCCTGTTTCAGCCAATTCTAAGCCTAATTCATTCAATTTTGGTGATTCCTTTACTATTTATTTTGCCAGTAATAAACTGTTTTATGTCCATTCGCAACATGCAAAAATTCCTGAGACAAGAGAATGCTGCGGCCCATATAAAACAGATACCTTCTTATTTTACCATGATTTACTTAAATATTTTTTCCAATACCACCTAGGTGTATATATGTATGTGTTTTTCAGTTATAAATATGATGCAGTAAGTATCTGTATGAATTTATGTCTGCCCATATATCTGATTATTTGTTTGGAAGAATTGCTGAGTAAAAAACATCAACAGCTGACAGTTCTTTAACTGTCAACCTGACATCTTTAGGATTGTAACAATTTGCATATCCAGTGACAAGGGTATGCCTCTGTGTGCACATGTTATAATTTTATATTGCCATTCATTTAATCTGTTAGTTCCATAGATGAAAAATGAAACTTCAATATAATTTAATTACTGAAGAGGTGTAATTGTGTGTGTGTGTGTGTGTGTGTGTGTGTGTGTATTCATTGGTTACTTCCATTTGTTCCCTGGAAAATTGTCTGTCCACGTGCATTTAAAGACAATCAATATACCAGACAGGTAAATAACTAGGTATGTGTGATTGTGGGTAAGAGCTCTTCCAGTTACTTTACCTCTTTTGTGCCTCAGGCACTCTGCTTTTGAAAACAACTCTACATTTAGATTTTTATAAATATAGTTCACACATGCCGCCAGACTAATTCTTCCTGCTAGTCATTCTTATCCTGATGATATTTCATTTGTTGATATTCTTTGGAATATGAGATAAAGTCTACATATTCCTTTGTTCCATTGCAACATATTTTTGACTGCATTTTCATCATTTGTGGAAGTCCTTAGAAAATAATATGTCCTCCTTATAATCTCCTCTCTGTTCAGGGTCATAAATTTATATGCCTAAAAGTAAAAACAAAAAACAAACTAATTAAAAACATAACTAACTGTACCTTATTCCAAATGGTTAATACTAGTTCTATCCATTGACATTTATTCACTTATAAGAAGAATCTAAGGTGACTAAGGTGATATTATTGGAAAATTTGGATTTTTTCCCATCATGTGATACATGTGATTTTATGTTTTTGTTTTATTTTTACTTTCTTTTTCTTCTCCTTCCTCTTCTTCTTCTTCTCCCTCCTCCTCCTCCTCTTTTTCTTCTTCTTCTTCTTCTTCTTCTTCTTCTTCTTCTTCTTCCAAGAAACTGTTGATCATCCATCAACCTTATTTCCATTTTTTGTGCCTTTGTGGAAGAGCAGCTTAAGGCCACTCAGTGGTTGTTCCTACCCATCCAGTGGCCGGAGTAATGGGAGCTGTGCGCCAGTCTTCAGTGGCAGGCAGAGCAGTCCAGTCTTCAGTAGAGAGATGCTGAGTAGGCACACAGGCCCCTGCCTGCCTTCAGATCAAACTGTAACTTCCGGTGGCCTAACAGTGAACTCAGGAGCTGGAACAGTCCATTCACTCTGAAATTCACAGTCTTTTCATCAGTGGCTGCTTTTCCTTTTCAGTCTTTTCAGGGTCTCTGCAGAAGGAGAGATCAAGAATGACCTCCCATGGGTGTCCACACAAGCTCAGAGCTTCCTGGGCCAACACCCAGCAGGCCAGATCCTTTGAGTGAGCTCCTTTGTTGCTGCGAAGGATGGCTGTGTCCACATAGCACAGAGGACAATCTCTGTGAGAGGCTCTGTGGGAGCCCTGCGGAGGCTGGTGGTCAGCCCTGGTATCAGTAACCATCAGAAGCCTTGGCTCGTGGAAAGCTGCCTGGACCTGATTCCTGAAGGTTCCAGGCGTGAACAGCCAGCAATAGGAGTGGCTGCAGGAGCAACAGCAAACTCCAGCACAGCTTACTGGCCACTATTCCTGGGTAATATGACATTGGTATCATCCGGGTTTTATATGGCAACAAAAGCACAAGCTTCCAGAAGCTTCAGATTTATGATGTAGATACCATCACTTTTCCTTTTGGAAAGGATGCTCTATTCCAGTTGGAAGTCAAGGTTGGTACCACCTAAATGGGTTCCTGCTGTAGGAAATTCTCCTTCAGGCTCAAGGTCTTTGGATATAGTGAAAGTTTTCCTTTAAGTTGTGATGGGAACAGGTAACAGTGCTGCATGGCTTTCCTTGGGTAGTGCAGAAAAGCTTTACTTTCAACTTAAAGTCAGGCTTGTGGCTACTCCAATCTTGACTTCTTAGACTCAGGTTCCTTTTTTATAACCTGTGTCAGGGATACATCTTCTCAAACATAGTCTTGAACATGGTTTTCTTTCTTTCTTTCTTTCTTTCTTTCTTTCTTTCTTTCTTTCTTTCTTTCTTTCTTTCTTCTTTTTCTTTCTTTCTTTCTTTCTTTTTCTTTCTTTTTCTTTCTCTCTTTCTTTCTTTCTTTCTTTCTTTCTTTCTCTTTCTTTCTTTCTTTCTTTCTTTCTTTCTTTCTTTCTTTCTGTCTTTCTTTCTTTTTTTTTACATTAAAAAAAAAAGATTTTATTTATTTATTCACAAGAGACACAGAGAGAGACAGAGACACAGGCAGAAGGAGAAGCAGGCTCCCTGCAGGGAACCCCATGTGGGACTTGATCCCAGGACCCAGGGACCACACCCCAAGCCGAAGGCAGATGCTCAACCACTGAACCACCCAGGCATCCCTATACTTGGATTTCTAGAACTAGTAATGTTTCTAGTCCTGCCAATACCATGTCCCTTATATTTTCCAGTGGATTTCCTGTTTTTTATTTCCAGATCATTGTCTTTCTAGGAACTGACTGCTGACAATTACCTCTAATTCCACTCTTTGTTCCTCTTTCAGGATTAAGATGGCTCCGTCTGCCTGGGGTCTAGCCTTTTTTTCAGCCATGCTATCAAGAGTTCCTTTCTGTACTCCAAGTGGGTGTTTTCCTCTAGGGATAGCTCCACCCATGAGCAAGATTCCAGTACAAATTATGGCCTTGCAATTCAACCCGATTCTACTGTAGGTATGCAACATTTTTGAGGAGTAAAGAAGCACGCTGAATATGCCAGGGATAAGTTAAGTTTTTATGAGAGATAGTTATTCCTCTTTTAAGTGACTTTTTTTATATGTATTATATTTCTTAAGTCACCTCTCTATCATTGAAAAATCCAAGATTATAAAAAACTGTTCATCCTTTGCTAATTGATAAATATATTTTGGTGCCAGAGTTGCATGGTCATTGAAATGAAATGCATGGCAGCCTTGCAGAGCCAACAGCCTACTATGGAGTGATAATTATTTTGTCCACAGGACTTAGATTGACCCAAAGTTATTTGGAATACCTATTTCTTCTCCTGTGTTTTGTGGTTTCTAAGCTTTTACCTATAAAGTCAATAACAAATAACTTAGAAACTCAGAAAAACTTAGCTGCTGTTAATATAAGGAAATTAGTTGTGCACATGGCTTGAGGATCTCCTTTTGTTTTGTTAAGGCACAGAGTGCCAATTAATTATATCTATAGCAGCCATGAAAGTTTTCAGAAAATTATTAGGTTAAAGAGGACTTTGACAACTGAATTTAATTTGTTTTCCTATCCTATATAACTATTACATATCTTTTATACTTATTAGATTGTTTTAAAAATGCATAGATCAAATACAAATTTGATTTCTAACTTTTAAGAGTTCTAGTGCACAGAGATGATGACTGAGTTGAATGTGAATTGAAGAATATTTTAAGTGGCTTATGATATTTCAATTTGAGGGCTAACATGCATCAGTAACATCAGAGATCAGTTGAGATGTGTGAGGACTGAGACTGCAGGAGAGGATTAAGAAGGTTAATGAAAAGGGTTAGGTCAGAACTCCTCTTGTAGAGCAAATTTTGCAGTAATTTTTTTCTCATGAATAATGGAGCTAGGCTTCAAAATAAATAAATACATACAACATATATATTATATATATATAATATATATGTATATATTATATATATCACAATCAAAATCCACCATGCTCAGAATTCAATTTTTTTTTTCTCAAGTAAATAAATTTTGGTTTAGTTTTATGTCTTTTATTTTTTTTTTCTATTTGGGTCAAAGATATTACATAGTCATTTTTCACAGGCCCCTAGAAGTCTCTTTAGTCAAATGAATTATAAGTTTATTTCCATTATTCTAAAATGTAACAATTTTATAGATGAATAATTATAAGTATTTGACATCATCTATTAATAAAAGGGTTATTACCATGGTCTATTGATTAAATATATAATTTCATTTTATGTTAAGTTTAGCAGCACTCATTTTTTCCATAAGTTGTTCTGAATAATTGCAGAAAATTATGCATAGGTCCTCTTTTATATGCAGAGAGTTAGTTAACAGCATAGCTACACTAAAGGAAATTTTAGAAGGTTTTTTTTTTTTTTTTTTTGGAAGTTAATAACTCAGCTGAAAAGAAGGAATGGGGGAAAAAGAGAAAAGGTAAATATGTAGAATAAGGTAAAAATACATGCTGACTATAATTATAATGTCTTGTGTGGTTAAAAGTAGAAATAGAATTAAAATACATTATAATTAATTTGAAAGCAGCACAATAATTTGCTGTGGACCAATCTATTCACTGAGAACAACTAACTGAGCTGGAAAAAAAATAAGGCAAAAGTTATATGTAAGAGCACACTACAACAAAGACTTATTAATTTATAATTTTGAGAGAAAAAGGAAGCTAAGCAAAATGAGCCAGACATTTGGAAACACTTTTCCCATTAATTTTCCAATTTGATATGGGGGGTGGGTGAGGGAGGGATGGTTCTTGCGCTGAGAAACTAAGCAGAAATCTGAGCCTGAGCATCTGAGTGTCCAAACTGTACCTTCATTATATCAGAACACTGGTAGGCTAAAAATTAGAGTTGAGCTCCTGTCATATTAGAGAGGTTCTATAAACACCCAGGATTTTCTACTGAAATCCAAAAGACTATATCCAAGACTATATCCAAAACTAGACTAGAGTTATACCAGTTGTCACTGAAAATACATTTGAAGCACCTAGTTTTTGAGAAGATTAAGGTAATCTACCCTAACCAAGTTTCCTGCCAGAAGAAAATTAAACCCTATCTGGAACGTATGTACCCAGATACCAATGAGCTATATAGTTTTTATCTACAGTTCAGTCAAACAGCTCCACAGAAACATTTCCAGGTAAGATGCTGCAGTTTGCAGCAGACTAATGTCCCTGTTCCACTTAGTAAAGCCACGTAAATTAGAAAAGCATATTTTTAAAGGCATCAGAGGACTTTAGAGGCAACAAGGCCTGGATAAGCTAAAATCCACAGAAAAATACTGTTGGGATGTTAAGGATGCCCAGCTGTTTTTGCATTCCTTGTAACATTGGCTGGTTTCTGCATGTAGGCTGATGATCAAGCTTGTTCTGGATAAGATACTTTCCACAGGCAGAAGGATTATCCAGTAGTGTATTTTGCAGAAACTTGGGTCTAGAGTGACATGTGAACCTTTCAATGGTCTGAAATTTGAAGCTAGTTCTGAGTTTAAAGGTTGCGTACAAGGCTGGAAAGCTAAGCCAAAAACTTATATATAAAGGAGTTCACTATCTTGCATGCTTAGGGGCAAAATAGATACTCATGGGAGAGGTCCTGCTTCATGATAAATATAGTCTCTCTTAGTGATATTTATAAAATTTGAAATTGCATGGGCTAGGAAGCTGAGGAGCTAACTTAGAAAACCAAGAATAGCTGAGACATATTAATTATTACAGGACTGAAAGACAAGAACTCTTAGCCCTGAAAGAATCATGCAGGAAAAATATAGATAAATGTGCTGTAGACTGAATCTCTCTAAAAATTATTAGATATGGAATGAGATAATAAACAAAGACAATAAAGACAGACTTACCAATGAACTGAATATTGGAATTTAGATGTAAACATTCAACTTGGAACACAAAAAGAAAACTGGAAAAATATAAAAGCATAAGAGACATATGAGACACAGTCCAATGTGTTAACATACATGCAAATCAAGTTCCATGGAGGAAAGAGAGAGAAAATGGAGAAAAGCAGTTCTTGAAAATACAATGGCTGAGCAGTTTTCTAAAACAAGTGGAAGACATGAACACACAGACTCAAAAAAGCAGCAGACTCAGAGCAGTATAAACACACACACACATACACACAGGCACAGACACACATAAACACCTCACTTCTACACATCAGGTAAAACTGCTAAATACTGACACAAATGGAAGTCTTGAGAGTATACAAGGGAGAAAAAAATATATTACTATCAAAAAAAGAAATATTTGTTTATGCTGACCTCTTAAGAGAAACAATGGAAACCAGTAGCAATGGTATGGCATATTTAATGTACTAAGAACAAATAACAGCCAACCTAATAATCTATGCTCAGAAAAAAAAAAAAGTCCTCAAGAATAAAGGTAAGATAGAGAAGGAAGAAATTGGAAGTGAATAGGCTTACATGTAAAGAAAGGAATTTTTCATATTTTAGTCAAAAGATAGCAATGGAAATATGGATATATAAGAGAAAATGAAGAAAGCTGGAAAGAGTAAATAAATGGATAAATATAAATACATGTTGATTAAAAATGAACAATAATAACTTAATAAAAATGAACAATATTTATACTACTTTGATGAGTTTAACCCTATATAGGACTAAAATTCATGGCAATGAAAGATGCATATAGTGGATATAATTTAATAGATTTAGGGCAGTATTGAGAAAGATATAAATATTGTTTTTATTAGACTATAATAAGATAATGGTTGATGTTACAACACTTTGAGTAATGATTTAAAAAAGAATTAAACAATGTGTAAATATTAAACAATGTGTAAATAATTTAAAGAAGAATTAATGTGTAGTATATAAGCAGTGTTTAAGTTAAAAAAGAGATAAATGCATGATTTATTCGAAAGAGAAGGAGAAAAAAACGAATATAAGCCAAATCACACAAATGGGAATAAATAATAGGAAGGTAAAAAAAAAAAACATAATTACATCAGTGATTATAATAAATATAAATACATATTATACTCCAAGTAATTGACTCAATTTGGGGACTGTATAAAAAATAAATTCCTCTTATATACTGCTTACATGAGATGTATTTAAATACAAGGATGAGAACTTTTTAAAAAATGTTATATAGAAAATTGAAAGCAATTTGGAACAACTACATTATAAATATAAATAATATAAATAATATAAATTTACATGACAAATATCAGAGAATTTTTTTATTTTTTAATTTTTAATTTTTTTAATGTTTTAAAAGAATATTTATTCATGAGAGACAGAGATTGAGAGAGAGAGAGGCAGAGACACAGGCAGAGGGAGAAGCAGGCTCCATGCAGGGACCCGATTCTGGGTCTCCAGGATCACGCCCTGGACCCAAGGCGGGGCTAAACTGCTGAGCCACCCGGGCTGCCCTATTTTTAATTTTTTTTATAAAACTCATGACCCTGAGATCAAGACCTGAGCTGAAATCAAAAGTTGGCTGCTTAACCCACTGAGCCACCCAGGTACCCCACAAATATTATGGTATTAAGTTTATATTGAATATTCACAAAATTGACCAGATTCTTACCATAAAGAAAGGTTCAGTAAATTTCAATAGTTGAGAATATTCGTGGTAAGTTCTCTAACCACAATGGATTTAAATTAAATAAAAATCAATAAAAATTAAAATATAAAATATCAAGTAAGTGGAAATTAAACAACATACTTTCAAATATAAGGCACAGAAGGTGTTAGCAAATATCTTAAATGAATGAAATAATTAAGATATAGGTAAAAATGTGTGTCAGTCTAATATATAGACTTAAAAGCATACAGTACAAAAGAAGAAAAGTGTATGTAAATGATGAATCACTAAATTCTACACATGAAACTAATATACTATATGCTAATTAACTGAAATTTAAATAGAAACTGGAAAAAAGAAAAATAAGTGATTTAAATTTTTATATCAAGGGTAGAAAAAATTATCAAGTAAAAATGAAATAAATTAAAAAAAACACAAAATGTTAAAGAAATAACAGAAAATCAGTGAGACAAATAATGGGTTCTTTGAAACAATACAAAAATTAATAAGTCTTTCAAAGAACAATTAACAATAATAAGGGATAAATAGAAGTATCAAAAATGAAAAATTATAGAATCACTAAAAATTATATAGATTGTCGTTACAATGGCTCGAGTTAAAATATTTTGACTTCCTGATATAGTCAAAGCAATATGCATTTAATAGAAATCATATTTTGAGCTTTGAACACTATGATGCAGTAAAAGCAATCCCCTTTTCATAGAAATCATATTTTGAATTTTAAATTTTGATCTTTTGCTAAGCTGCAGATATGATAATATCCTCTGTATTGATTCCGGGCAGAGGCAGTGAGCCACAGCTCCCAGTCAGCCCCATGATCACGAGGACAAACAACTGATATAACTGGTTTGTACCTACACAACCATTCTGTTTTGCACTTTCAGTTCAGTATTCAATAAATTACATGAATTATTCAACACTTTATAACAAAATAATTTTCATGTTAGATGATTTTGCCCAGCTGTAAGCTATCATAAGTGTTCTGAGCATGTTATAAGTAAGCCAGGCTAAGCTTATGATATTCAACAGGTTAAATACATTAAATGCATTTCCTGATAGTTTCAACTTAAAATGGGTTAATTAATTAATTAATTAATGTATTTATTTATTTATTTATGATTTTATTGATTTATTCATGAGAGACACAGAGAGAGAGAGAGAGAGAGAGAGGGAGAGAGAGAGGCAAAGGGAGAAGCAGGCTCCATGCAGGGATCCTGATGCAGGACTCAATCTTGGGGCTCCAGGCCTCCTGGGCTGAAGGCAGGTGCTAAACTGCTGAGCCACTCAGGGATCCCCACAATGGGTTTATTTTATGTAACTCCATCATAAGTTGAAGAAATTATGTATAGAAGTAAAATTAATATATAGATACTTTGAACATTTTAATTTTATTATATTTGACAATTTGGAGAAAGTGAACAGATTTCTTGATAAATACAACCTTACAAAGATGACAACAGAAAAAAAACAGAAAGTCTGAATTATCTGATGTCAACTGAATAAATTATCTTTGAAAACTTTTCCATGAAGACAAATCAAAAGATTTTACAGTTATTTCTTCCAAATACTTTAACAGAAGACTATAGCTCTTTAATAAACCATTCCAGAAAATATAGGGGAAAGAGAAATTCCCAACTCTTTTTATTTATTTATTTGTTTGTTTGTTTATTTTTTAATTTTTTTTATTTTTTTAAAGACTTTATTTATTCATGAGAGACACAGAGACAGAGAGAGAGAGAGGGGCAGAGACACAGGCAGAGGGAGAAGCAGGCTCCATGCAGGGAGCCCAATGCGGAACTCGATCCGGGTCTCCAAGATAACGTTCTGGGCTGAAGGCAGACGCCAAACCACTAAGCCATCCAGGGATCCCCCCAACTCTTTTTAATAAGACCAACACAAATTTACTTCTAAAACTTGGAAAAGATAGAGCAAGTAAGGAAAATGTGGGACAGATTTTTCCCTTGAATGTAGATGAAAAAAAATTTTTCTAAAATATTAGCTAATCAAATATAATCATAAAAATGACCATTATTAACAAGTAGGGTTTATTTTAGGTAAACAAAGATAACATCATTAGATAATCACATATTATAATTCAGCACAATTGGAGAAAAAATCATATAATTACTTCAATAAATATAGATAAAGCATATAACAATTTCTTATAAAATTCAGTAAAAAAGGGGAGTGAAATTATAACTGTCACATTTGCTTCTGGTCTTGTTTTTTTTTGTTTTATTATTATTTTTTAAGCCATTTAGCTTTTCTTCTAAACAATAAAAACACACAACTAATAAAAATAAAATAAATGAGCAAAATTTAAATTAAGGGAAATATCTTTCCTTTACATACACATACACACACTAATTCCAACACAAAACTCAATAAATACTAAGTGAATTCAATGGAGAAATAGTCTATGTATTCTCTAAATTCTCTAAGGCAAGAAGCAACACATGAATGCCTTTTTAGTTCCAGTGTTATAAAACAGGGAGAAAACATTGAAAGAACAGGAACTAGAATAGGAATAATAAAAGAAATTCCCAGACAATATAGTTATTAATGTTGGACTTATCAGAAAATAAATATTTACATTAATGAGTTAACTTAGCAATATACTTCAATCCAAGTTCTCTGTATAATAACAACCAATTTTTATTTTTATGTGAATGAAAAAAGGCTGAAAAAATATAAAAGTTATTATACAGTAGCAAGAACTTCAGCAATTACCTAAAAACAGATTAAACATAAAATGAACAAGACGTTAGTACTAAAAAGTCCAAAAACTGAGAAAAATTTAAGATTTAATAAAGCAATACACCACTATGAATTTAAAGACTAATTTTTATAAAGATAGCAGTATCCTTTAAATTGATCTAGAGAGCCGAAGCAATCTCAATTAAAATCCTAACAGATTTGGTTGTTAGTTTTTGTAGCCATTAACAAATTGACTTCAGGAATTTAAACATAAATGCAAAGGGCAATGTTCAGACAACATTCTGAAGCTAAACAAAATTTGTTAGCTCTCCAGTACCAGATATAAGACCCATTATAAATACACATAAAGGAAAAAAATAACTTGTACTGTTTTAAGGCAAAAAAAAAAATCAGATCATCAAATGACATCATTAAAATGCACGATAATCAAGCTGCAGAATTGAAGATATTTGCAATGCATGTTCTGAACAAAGGATTTATATTCAAATCCATAAAAATACTACAAATCAAAAAGAAAATGACAGACAGCAAAAGAAAAATGTGCAAAAAACATGAATTGGCACTTTACAAAATAAGAACATGAACAGGTGATAAAATAGAAAAAAGTTGCTTAGTCTTATTAGTCTTTGGAATGTGCAATTTAAAGATACAACTTAATATCACTACACATTTACTAAAATGGTTAAATTGAAAAATTAAAAAATCCTACCAAATGCCAGCAAGAATATGGAACACCTGGGGCTCTCCTAAATGAACTGTAGAAGTATAATTTGGTACTGACATTTTGGAAAATTGTTTTCTAGTACCTACTAATGCTGAATATATGATCCACTCGTACATATATACACAAAAGGTATGTCTACATATGGTCTTAAATAAATGCACATGTAGACACACATACAGACACTCTCAGGAAAATTATTTGTAATAGTCGAAACTGGAAATACTCTAACGCCTATCTAGCACAGAATGAATGAAAAATTGTGGCATATTCATATAATGATATACTACATATCACAAGAATAAATGAACTACAACTACACAGAACAGAATGGAGGACTTACAAGTATAATATTGAGCAAAAATAGCCAGACACAAATAGGTTATGCTGTATGATTCTATTTATGAAAAAGTTTACATCAGGCAAAACTAACGTAAGTACTTAATAGTTAAGATAGCACTGACCGTGGGCTGAGCAGTTATTACTAAGAGAAGCACAGAGACTTCTGATGTCTTATTATATAATGTCTCTATAATGGTGCTGGCTACATGAATGGGCTCCCTATGATAAAAAATATTTGAGCCCTAACATAATGATTTCTCCATTCTTTGGTATATAGGCTTCAGTAAAATTTAATAAAGAAAGCAAACAAACAAAAACCTTGTAGAATGCAGCTGATATCATCCTTAGATTGAAATTAATATGGCTGTACATGCATATTTTAGAAAAGAAGACTAAATGTCAATGGTCTAAGGAGCCATCTAAAAATAAGAAAAGGAACAGCAAACCACACATGCAAGAATGAAGGAAATAATGAAAATAAGAACAGAAAATAATTAAATAAACTTAGAGCAGAGAAGATGTATAATGCAATTTATTTCACAATTTTGTTTTAAAAATGTGCATTTTATGAAAGATAATGCGTGCTTATTTGGGAATAATTTCAGATCTACCCTTAATCAAATTATTAAAGACTTCTTCTACCTAAATTCTCTCATTTCCACATAGAGAAGTGACTGTTAAGCATTCCATGTGTTTTCTTGTAGATAATTATATAGACAGGTGAATACATGATATGATACCGACATAATTATTTTCAAGAATGGGATTACTTTTACATATTATACACCTTACTTTCTTATTTACTGTAGCTCATATACATCCTTTTTCAGCATATATGATATTTATATGCCTATATCTATATAAAAAGGTTCCGATACATAAAATGATAGGTTGTCTCTACAAGTTCTTTTTTTTAATTTTTTTAAAAATTTTATTTATTTATTCATGAGAGACACAGAGAGAGAGAGAGAGGCAGGGACATAGGCAGAGGGAGAAGCAGGCTCCATGCAGGGAGCCTGACATGGGACTCGATTCTGGGTCTCCAGGATCAGGCCCTGGGCCGAAGGCGGCGCTAAACCACTGAGCCACCTGGGCTGCCCCTACAAGTTCTTAATTTAACTATACCATGGGTACAAAAGAAATCCACCTATCATAAATGTACAAATCAGTGCTATCACAAAATAACCAAACCTTTGGAATTATCTCCAATTCAAAAAACCTAAAGCAGGAGCCATAACAAGCATATATAAAATTCATTTTTTTGTTTTGTTTTGTTTTGTTTTTATTTTTTTTATCTTGTAACGAGAAGAAGTTTTCAGGAAAACATATATAATTGCTCAGTCTGTCTTATTTGCTCGTATCTTTAAGCTTCCTGCAGTATTTTCTCAGGAATCCAATATTATCTTTCTTCACAATATTCTAGACAGTCTGACAGAGAATTCCAACTCAATTCTATATTAGGAGAGGGGAACTGTTAATGATCTTGGAAGTATTAGAATTCAAATTCTTATGAAATATAAGGTTCAAATCTTGTCACCTTTGAGACTTGAATTGCTTACTAATTCAAAAGGAATTGAAAGCACCTTGTAGCAATTGGTGAGAAGGTCATTGATTTGAAGGTGAACTTTGAGTGACTCAAAGTCAATGGTCTCATCTTCCAGAGCAAGGGGAGCAACCTAGGAAGGAGCCTCATGATTCACAAATTAAGTTAGCATAGATTGAGTCAGCTAGAGTTGAATGTTGGACTCATCTTTTGGGGCAGAGTCAGTATAATCTTCTGATCACAAAGAACCTTAGATTTCAAAACTAGAAGAGAGAAGTACTTGGCTTTGGGGACTTTATCAGTTCATCTCTATTGGAAGATCCAGACCTCCCATCCCTCCAATGGAATTTCTCAATTCCTTTTTAGTTTCCCTGGTCTCTGTTGCCACGGTGACTATTCAGAGCCCCTACTGTTTAGTTCATCACTGAAAAGGCAGCATTTCAACAGTTTCTGACACAAATTGCCAAGATATGTAGCTGCTGGCAGTACTATCTCAGTGGGACCCTAGTAATCTAGTAGGAAATGTGTGGTAAGGCAATTAGAAAACACGGGTAGATAACTGAACATTCCATGTATGAGAAAATGCCTTTGGGAGATCTGCTACGGTACTCCTAGTGTTTGGAATGCAATGCAGTTTAGCAGCAATCTTCAATTCAAGGAGCACTTTTTGTGTGCATACAGATATCACACCGGCTGCAAATTGCATAGGAACAAATTGACGTGATCTCTCACCTCAAAGAACTTGTACTCTACTGGGTACAAATACCATTTATCCGATCACAGTGAAACCAGGTCTTCGTGTGTGAGCACAGAGATAGGAGAACTTATTCTGAGTGAACTATCCCAGGAAGACTTCAAATATGTGATAAAAGTTCTAGACGGCCTTTCTTGTCCCTCTCATAGTAAGGTTAGGGGGAGGGCACTGGAGACAGCAAACTACAACAGTAAAATATAAGCATGGATACTCTTTGGCCAGATTTGCTAAAGAAAGGCAGAAAGTCCCCCCACAATGAATGCAGAGTAGGTATAAAAAAAGTGGTGGAAGATACAACGGGAAACGTAGATAATTATTCATTCATGTATATTTTGCACTAATCTTTCAAATGACTCTATAACAAAAGCTAAGTTATTTTTTTTCCCCAGTAAGTAACCACAGGACTCACAAAAAAGAAATAGATTTTCCTTTATTCAAGTTAAAAAAAAAAATCCAAATACTATTAATACTACTTTTACTAATAGTATTAATTAGCATCAGCTTGATGCTAAAATAAAACATAAGATTAGATTGAACCACTTAAAATGACCAGTTTTAGAAGTACAAAGTTTGATGTCCAATCATTACATCAATTTAATACATAATACATAAGTATTCCATATGCTTCAGCATTGATCAATTCACTAATTTATAATTTTGCAGGAATTTTTAACATTCAAAGACATTTGCAAAATTGCTTTTTCTTCTGAATAACTGGGTCCTGGGACTACATACATGTACATTTACGTATATATTTTATATGTGACAGCTGCTCTAAATGTGTGTGAGGAAGTAGCTCTCAAACAGCACTGGAATATTTCATGTGTATGGTTCACGAATATGAAGGGATGTATCTTTGGAGAATAAGAATATCAGTTCACACTCATCCAGGCTGCACAACACAATCAAATGATGGAAACAATGGACTAGAAGACCTCGTGACTCTGATGGTTTCTAACTCAATAAAAGTGAAAGTTCTATCAAGCATCATTTTTCTATACTTTTCTAAGGACGTGCTTCCTGTCATATTACTAGGGCTTTAAATTAAGCTAAATTGTGCTGTTGGTTTTGGTTTTGTTTGGCTTAGACTTTGCTTTCTGAAAAATATGTGCAACTGATCACTTTCTACTTTGAAGCAAGATAACTCATATTACTGATTGGTGCCTGAGATGAAGGTAGAAAATAACATGTCACTCATGAAAAGGGATTTTTGTTGCACTTATTTAGAAGAAAGATTATTTCCCTTAGACTAATTTCCTTGTAGAATTTTTGAAATTTTGAATTACTTAAAATATTAGAGTTTTGTCATGTTTGGGATTAAGTGTGTTTTTCTTCTTCTTCGTCTTCGCCTTCACATTTCAAACTGTTTTACAATAAAGATGGAATTTCACAGAGAAGAGTGTACGTAGGTTCAAGAGATCTTTGGAATTGTCACCTTCATAGAAAGTAATTATACTTACTTTCTTTTATTCCATTTGTTTTTATTTTTATTTTTATTTTTTTTTCCATTTGTTTTTATAAATGAATAGAATTCCAACAAATGACAAACTTAGTGAAGGACTATTTGAAAACTATGAAATTTTAGCTATATAAGATAGAAACTCCCCCAAATGGTTTTCATTACTGATGTATGAGGCAAACTGCAGATGAGATTTTCACCTAGAGACCAGAGAGAGATACAGCAGAGGCTGGAAACAGGGTTCTAGAACGGCCATGGCAGTAGGTGTAACATACTACACCCCCCATAGGAGATCATTTGCAGAATGTCACTCTCAAAAGAGATCCTTGTGCCATCGACGGAAACATCCAGACAGATTGCTAAACCTCAGCATAGCAACAATTGTCTATGGAGTTGGTGGCTGTGCAGTAGCATATCTCTTAGGTGCTCATGGCAGGACTTGTTCGTAGAAAAATAATAGTGTGATAGGAAAGATAATGTATGTCTTGGACACCAGAAGGATTTGAGTGGTGCTCTAGGCAGCACCTTAGACTGATCCTCAGTGACCCACGGCCTTCCGTAATCCCCTTCCCTGGAGTAACTGTGAACATGAAGGCATATTACTCCTTTGGTTATGCTGCATTATATGGCAAACGTGAAGTGATACAGCCACGCTGATATTTTATTTCCTCACTAATAATTTAGATATAAAGAAATACTGTGTGGAATGTTCCTTGCACAATGTCTGTGACAAAACAGTACCAAATGATAGTTATCATCATTAGTATTAACATAAAAAACCCTCTATCATTCTATGACTCTTTGTTAAGCTTCTGTACATAAATCCTACCAAGCTACCTTCTGTAAGAAGGCTTCCTTGATCCCTAAGACATATATAATGTTTTTTTAGGATCTTATTTTATTTATTTATTCATGAGAGACACAGAGAGAGAGGCAGAGACACAGGCAGAGGGAGGAGAAGCAGGCTCCCTGCGAAGAGCCCAATGTGGGACTGGATCCCAGGACTCTGGGGTCATGCCCTGAGCCCAAGGCAGACGCTCAACCACTGAGCCACCCAGGTGTCCCGAGACATGTATAATTTTGAGAGCTTTTTAAATGTGTACTCAATGCAGTTTTGTCATATTCTAGTTTGTATTCTGGTACTAATTCTGGTTTCTCCCTTCTTCACTGTAGTGCATTGTCTACCAGATTTAGTGATTGATCAAGTACTACTGAGTCTACCCCTGAAAAACTCTGACATCACAGAAAGTTTTGAAGTTGCTGGGGCTGCTGAGGTCGAGAAATAACAAATTTCAAACATTACATCATAAGATACAATCTCATCATTAGCCAAATGTGAAGATGGGTGGTAACAAGGTAAGTCCTGTACCATCAGAGGTCTGGGTCCACTTTAGACCTTTCATAACAAAAAGATCTTGATTTTGTACATGCAACTTGCCAAGATATTTGAAGCAGATTTTCAGTAGATCACAAATAAAATTGATACATAAAATCCTTAAAACCGAAAAATACGGTTTTCATGTGAACTCTTTTTTTTTTTTTTTTTTCCTTCCTAAAATTCTCTTATGCTCAAAGCCAGGAAAGGTTGAAATATAGGAACTTCAGAGTGTCTATTATTTCTCAAAATCATCAGAACTTAATGCTGAACTTCAGATCTCTAAAAGCCTAAGTGGCAGTTTTGCTTTTTATTTTGGGAAAAGTGTGAATTGAATAGAGTAAAAATGAAAATGGAAATGTAATATATTCATAAGCAGTATTTACATTTCTATTATGTGCCAAGCGTTAAGCCTGATGGCAGAGATTCAATGGAGACTAGCAGGGATGTGGCTTCCACGTACTCAACACTTACTGAAAAACCAAAATACTGTTGTGTGTGCACCTGCTTCAAATTTTCAGTTGGCTCTTATTGTTTATGTTTCTTTGTTTTTACTTTTTTTATTTGATTTTATGTATATTGTGTTCATTGGGCTCCAGGTATAAATCCCATTGCTTTAGAGCCCAATATCAATATTGTCTTTTATTCCAGAGTGTTTATCCCCAAATGTTGAGTCTTCACTGAGCTGCAGAGATAGGCAATAGAATTACCTGCATGGGTTTAAAATATATCTTTAGTAAGATTTTTAAAATAAGCTAGAATATTGTATGAGTTTAGAATCAAATATTAATATTGAATATATTCTCATTTATAAGCACTCTTTATTTCTTTTATTATCTATTTACTTTTACTTTTTACTTTGGAAAATATTTTTTCTCAGCTTCCTCATTTTTAATTTATGTTTTTTTATTTCTTTATATTTCTATATGCAAATTTATCAGAGAAGATTCTGTACTCAATGTGTCTTCTCAAATACAGTACTTTTTCATTTGATTTAACCTTATAACTACAGTATCTCTAATCTGACCTCACTTCCTCACCTGACCCTAATTATTGTGGTAATTAGGTTTTTAGTTTGTAGTATCAGGTTCCATCCCATTCACTATTTTCTGGAGCAGTCTCCACCATTTTCTGGAGACTTATTCCTTCTTTTCCTGCTCCTGTCCAGATAGCCTCCAACTAGCAAGGTTTTTGAAAATAAATTTTATAATAGAGCAAGCTCTGTGAGGACAGAGTTTTTGTTTCATTTATTATAATAGACAATGCCAACAAATGTTTCTCAAATCTGTGTGCCCACTGAAATATATTTGTTAAACGGAGGTTGCATGAGTCCCTTGGAGCGTAGCGTCTTGTAGCGTAGCGTCTACCATTCTCTTCCTAGTCTTCTCAGTTTGGGAATTTTTGCAGCAACCTATTGACAGACCGTCCTGATGTCATCTATCCTGAAAGGGCAAGACTAAAAACTGAATCAATTTTATATATATTTACTAAATTGAAGAAATTATTCTACTCTTGACAAGAACTTCCCTGGGAAAAATCCTTCCATAGGCAAACATACCATCTTATCAACCTGTTAAGTCTATAAAAGCCCTTGTGCTTTTCTGTTTCCATTCCTGACAGCTATACTGGCCTTTTGAGAATTTATTTCAGTAAAACAGTTAATTTGATTTTTCTTTTTCCAGTCTCTTTTACTAATGCTAATCAAGTCCTTTGTTTCCCGTGCCTCTGTTTTCAGCTTCCTAAATGACCTGGATATAGCCGTCTACCTTGCTTATCACTAGGGGTTGATAACTGTGGCCCTGGGGGAATCAGGTTAGATGCCCTGCTAGATTTCTGGACCTGTTAGACTCATGAGCGAGAAGCTTCTTAATGTTTCTATCTTTGCAACATGGGTCAGAAATTAGGGCTTTGGGGCATTTCTTCTAATTTCTATTCCAAAAAGCAGAGTTTGTCTTTTCCGGCCATCTTTTGATGTATACTTTAAA
The DNA here is from genome assembly GCF_011100685.1 of Canis lupus familiaris. NCBI lineage: Eukaryota > Metazoa > Chordata > Mammalia > Carnivora > Canidae > Canis > Canis lupus. The sequence continues at coordinate 46,055,726 of NC_049242.1, read as the reverse complement.
GATCCTACAGTTTTGCAAATCATATCTTGATAAAACTAAATAAATATATATATACACCTCTAGACTGTTGCCTCTCAACCAACGGTGAAATACGTATCCACCAAACTTGGTTATAAATTAATTCTATTGCTGTTATCAATTGTTGTACATGTCCTACGGTGCAGACCTGCAGATGCATAGCAGTGGAAGTCCTGGGTGCTGATGCAGACAGAAGTTGGACCTTAGTAGCTATTATTACTGCTTGTATCAGTTTAAACTCCCACTAGCCATACGAGTATTCCTGATGCTGAACATTCTTGCCAACACTTAATGCTATCAGTTTTCTTTTTGTTGGTTTAATTAATTTTAGTGATTCTTCAGGAACTGGGGTGACATCTCACTGGAACTTTAAATAGCATTTCCTTGATGACTAAATATACTGAACATCTTTTCATATACAATGTTTTCTTATTCAGATGTTTTCATCCATTAGGAGAGCTTTTATGCTTTCATTTTTCTCAGTATTTTTTATTATTAAAATTAAAGTAAATTTCACAGTCAATGAAAGAGATCAGTATCATTTCTATTTTGAAGGTTACTTTTGAAGATTATAAGATTTTATCATAGAAGTTTATTCTTTTACCATTTGAAAAATATATTCTATTTTCCATCATCTCTTTTGATTGGTCACCAGTCTTATGTTGCGCCTTGAATATAATATGTCTTGTGTCTTTTTTTTTTAACTGCATCGAAAATTTTATCTTTGGGATTTTTATCTTTAGCAGATTTATTATAATGATCTGAGTATTGATTTTTTAATTTATATTCTTTGGGTTTGTTGTAGCTTTATGAATGTCTATCTTAGGGTGTTATATATGCTTAGGAAAATTATTGTTCTATATCTACTGAACTATTGTTTCTTCCTCATTTTCCCCTCCTTCTATGGCACTGTAATTATATTTGGTTAGGCTTTTTGCCCACAAGATCATATGTCTTTTATGAATTTTTCCCATTTCCTATTTCGTATATTAACCTGTCTTATGTTCTTCTGATCCTCTCCTCTGTTGCATCTAGTTTATGTGTAAACTCACCCATTTTAAGTTTTCTATTTCAATTATTACATCCAGTTATTTTAAATTTCATTTAAAAATTGGAAATATCCAGGGCACCCGGGTGGCTCAGCTGTTGAGCATCTGCCTTCAGCCCAGGGTGTGATCCTGGAGACCCGGGATCAAGTCCCACAACAGGCTCCTTGCCGGAAGCCTGCTTCTCCCTCTGCCTGTCTCTCTCTCTCTCTCTCTCTCTCTCTCTGTGTGTCTCTCATGAATAAATAAAATAAAATATTTAAAAAGAAAATTGGAAATATCCTCAATTGTCATCTATTTTCTTGAAAAATACAACCACAGGTATTTTGATATTATTTTTGAAAACTTCAATAACTACCTCGTCTGGCTGTGTATTGTTTTTGTTTTTCTCTCTCTTGGTTCAACTTGTTGTGATGTGTGGAAAATGTTTATAAAAATTGAGGAGATCTGAATGATAATATATTCTTTCAGTGCAGGTCTATCCTATTCTCCGGTAGGTTGCATAAGTGAAGTCAAGTCACTTCATGCCAATTAAAAAAACAAAAACAAAAACAAGCTCTAGTTGGCCACAGTTATTATAAGGTCAGTGATCACCTCCTTTTGCCCTCTCCAGCTGAGCACTCATTTTATGTACTAGGGGCTCTCATTCTTAGTGAACCATCCGTCTCGCCTCCCCCTGTAATACTATAATCCACTCTGGTTTTTAACAGCCTTTTGCTGATGCCGTGGCCTTTTGCCTGATGCAGCTTAAGACTTCAGCAAGTGCCTCAAATGGAAGAAAATACAGTATTCAGTTTATTTACTTGCATTTCCCTCTTGGAAATCTTGGCCCTTCAGATCCGCTCTCTTGATAGCTTCACACTTTAATTTTTTCTTTCACCAGCCTATGAGGTAGCCCAAAGCTATGCCAGCTACCCTGCTTCTTAGCTGAAATTCTCCCACTGAAATCCCCCTCATCCTAAGACTGGGCCAGGTTCTGAACTTTCAGAATATCATTTTCCATCCCTCTAGGTGCCTTTTCTCTATGATCTTCTATCCTCGAGTTTTCATTGTCTCAAAAGCCCCTGTTGCCTTGAAACATGGTATTTTTGTTTTGTTTTCTTTTGTATTCAGCTTTTTTTTTTCTTCTCAGAATACTATTTTTCTGCAAGGATATATGCCATAATTAGAAATGGAAGACTGAAGGATTTAATTTATATGAAAAATATTGGTTCAAGAATGACTGGAATTTTTCTTGATTTCAGAGGCTGAATTTCTACCTCTATTAGATCGGGCTGAACAACATGGTATCTGTGTTAGATAGGTCTTTCCTTCTCTTTCTGGCTTCCAAAACTCCTAACCTAGCTATGTACAGATACAGATGGAGGCCAAAAGTTGAATCCAATATTTTCACTCAGTTTCTAACAACTGGAGCTGTTGAGGAGTTAGGAAAGAGGAGAAGTTGTATAGTGTCTTAAAGAAAAACAAAACTGTATGACTCTGCGCTAAGAGTTATCAATAGAAGACAACTTCATTTTTACTACTTGATTCTTGTTTGTTTGTTTTAGCTTAGCTAGTACTAGGATCCAACATCCTTTGCAATAGCATCAGGGTTGTCCTGCAGGATATCAACAGCCATGGTAGCAACGTAATTCAGAATTCAAGTGGCTTTTTGGACAGAAGGCATCCAAGAGGAAGCTGAGAACAAATGTATGGTAAGAATGTTGATTAGTACCTGAGAGATGCAATCTGGGATTCCAGCAGGCTAGTGGGAAATGAAGTAGCATGAAAGGGAGAAAGGTTTAGTGAAATTTGGTGAGATGAAGACGTAGTCTGTTTATGTATGTTTAACTTTAAATTTTGAAATTCTGATGCAAAGTCTATCTCATTTATGCTGTATATTACAAAAGACCTTGATGTTCTCTGACTATACACATTCTTCTCTTCTTCCCTTTACCCACATTTAAATTAATTTTATACATTCTCTTAGGTTGTAATTTCTAACTATATAATTAAAGAGAAATAAAGGTGATGATACAGTGTGCATTATATTTTTAAAAGATTCATTTATTTATTTTAGAGAGAGAGAGAGAGAGACTGAGAGAGAGAGAATCTCAAGCAGACTCCCCATTGTGTACAGAGCCCCATTGGGGGGGACGCTCAATCCCAGGACCTGAACCGAAATCACGAGTCAGATGTTTAACTACCTGACCCACCCAGGGGTAGAGTGTGCATTATTATCCTATTTTTGCTGTAGCAAATTGCCACAAACTTAGTGGCTTAAAACAATGAAAATTTATTATCTTGCAGTTTTATAGGTCAAAGTATCACTCAGCTAAAGTCAAGGTGTCAGTAGGGCTGTATTCCTTCTGGATGATCTAAATGGAAATATCTTTCCTTGTCTTTTTCACTTTCTAGCAACCAGCTTCATTCTTTGGCTTATGATCTTGTATATCACTCTGTCTTCTGCTTCTATTGTCATGTCTTTCTGTGATTCTGACTTTCATGACTTCCCCCTTATAAGGAACCTTATGATTACCCTGAGTTCACTCAGATAATCAACAATAATCTTTTCATTTTAGGGTCCCTTAATTACATCTGTAGAATTCCTTTTCCTATTTTCAATAATACATTCACACATCCGAGAGATTAGGGAATGGACATACTTAAAGTCCATTGATCTACCTACCACACTGAGTACACAATTTCTTTTATATTCCTCCTAAATCATTTTTTTTCCTCCTAAATCAATTAATAAACTATTCTAAAAAGAATAAGGTGCTCAGAATATCTGTTGGCTCATTAGAATAATCTTAAAATCTAGTGGGTACTTAGAAACTACTTGGAAAATATTCACTAAAGTAGACTGATGGTTGGCAAATCTTCACCAAAATTTCTGAATAGAATGAGTAGGCATCAATGGCCTATTTAATATAAGAATATTTTTATCATATTTGACATTGAGAAATGGTATCTCTAGAAGGGTCTGTAAAAATGAGCGTATAAAATATGTTCAAAGGATGAAGATTTCTATTTGAGCATAATAAAATTTTATTGCTTGTCCATATAGACTATACTCTGGGCTAAATTGTTCTGAGCTCTAGGCTTGGGAAACAGGCACATCTGTATAGTTTGGATAATCTTTATTGTATTTCTGGCTTGATTCTTCTATTGAATTGTTCACTTAGAAATATCATGAAAGTTCATTACTATGCAATCATATGTACATTGGGGCCACACATATTGGATCCGATCCTATGTTTAAATGCATTTTATACTTTTAAAATTCAATGACTTTTCCCACTCACCAGCTGGCTTCTTGAAAGGGCTGGTTCATACCAAAGAGCTAGTACTATTCTTGAAAAAGAGAACATATTTTACTCATCTAGTTACCTCATAAGACTGGTATCATTAATTTAACAACATATTTTCATGGATTATTTTTTGTTTAATGAATTAGACTATTAACTTTGGAACTGTGAACTTTGCAAATAGCAGATGGTCATATAGAAACTTCTAATTTTCCTTAACACTTACATAACTTAATACGCTATGGTTCCCAGTGTTAAAAATATAATTATAAGGAAAATAGTGATTGTGTGTTAAAATAATTCATTAGAATGAAAATACATATTTAAATGTGAAAAGTGTGTTTATAACATCAGATTTCAATGTTATTGAAGCAGGTCAAAAGTTTTTTCAGAACAAAACCTTAACTTTGTCAGTGATTAACCAACAAGAAGATAATTGGTGTGCTGCTTTTAATGCCAAAACACTTGGTTGAATTTTTTTTAAATTTTGTTTTAAAATATCTATAGAGTTACATTTCAGAGTGATAGTTCAATATATGGGGCAAATAAAATTGTGCTGTGAAGCAAAAATAATGACAGTAATAAAACAGCAACTACAATGTTGAGTGACAATCTTCTAGGCAGTAAATTACATATTTACCTACATTATTCCTTAAACCTTCACAATTAATTAATCAATCCAGTGTATCAGGTAGTAAAATCTCCATTTCAAAGATGAGAGTGTGAGGAAGGTTAAGAAATGTGCCCAAGATGATCCTGTTGTTGTTTCAGTACTCCAATTTACAAGTTAAATGTTGGCAAAGAAGGTCTTAACATTCCCCTCACCTTGATTAAATTTTGGGCAGGCTTCTTCTTTTGCTTTTGTCATTTTACAACCCAGGTCTGTTTTTCTCTAGGCCCTGGAAGTTATCACATTGAAATGTAATCATCCAGAAAGATAACTCCCCTGTCTCCCAGTCTCTATGAGAGGAAGGGAGCCTAACATGGGTGGGTGCCTTGCTCCAAGCTGCAAAACTACCACTTGTCATGAAGATACAAGAGTTTAATTTTCCCTTAGTTAAGGCCAATTAGCAAACACACATGTCCTACAATGCCTCCTACCCTAACTCTTAGAGATCCTTCTACATTTTATTTCAGTGAAGATGAGTTCAGAGTGTATCTAGTCTCTCTCCCCTTCTGCAATACCCTTGAATAAAGACTTCCTTACCCATTCACATTGTCTAGGGCAATTGTTGTCTCAGTTTCTGAAACATTAAGCCCATGCTTTCTTTCCAGTATGATGATATTACAGGAACAATGATGTTGCTTCCTGGAAAAAAAAAATATATATATATACATATGTATATCTCTTTGCTTTAAGGTATACATCAAAAATGTTTACACAAAGTTATGGAGTTACATTTTCCTCTTTTTTTTCAAAGCCATATATCTGCATACACCATATTGTGCATGTGTGTATGTATTGTGTGTTTTCTGATCCCCAAACACACTAAAATTCTGTTGATATGCATGAGTGACATCTTTACTTCCATTCACAGCTTAACACCCTGCTTTTTGTGTATCTGTGCAGACACAGACACGAATGAAATAACTACAAGGAGATAGGTTTGGCATCCATGCTAAAAATAGAGCAGCAGGGATAAAACAAAATCATATATATTCTCATGATGTGACAAACAATTTTAAAGCACTTTTTGGATGTTTATTCATTTATTTTCCCAAACAAAACTATCCCTAATCCACAATGTGGACATTAACCACATTGTGCATTGTGGATGAGGAAACTGAGACACAGTGAGGTTTCTAAACCATTTCAAAGGTAAAAAATACCAAAGCACAGTGAATTTAGTAAATTCCCCAGGTCAGAAAGTTAATAACTGACACAACTGGGATTTGAAATCCTGACCAGTTTACCTCTATAACCTGAGGACTTAATCTTTCTGTGACACTACTCCATATGCCAGGCACCATGCAGAGGCCACAGAACCTACCAAGAAGTCATCCATCTGATTCTTGAATTTGTATGATCATGCAACTCTAATTGTTCATGATTATCCTAGAAGCCCAATTAACTCCAGATAAATTGCAGACCCCTCTGAAAAATAGACTCTGAACTGAGTCTGCAGACAAAATTAAACCTCTAGAGGTCATAAGGCAAGAACATGGTGATCACTGTGACCAATAACAAGTACCTAAAAGATTTAACCACTGTTAGATTTCCATTACAGAGCAGAGGCTGAGCATGGAGCTGCTGCTCGACTAAGCTGTTGCAGAGAATTATTCCAAAATTGGTCATTTTAGATGTCTAGCCCAGAGTTCACAAAGACTACAACTCAAAGAGCATAAAAATACCCCTTAAATAGGATTGTCTGTGGTTTACATTTGTATGGCCTCTTAAGACCAGGTAATTAGCACAACAGATTGACACTATGGATATTTTTCAGGATAGTCAGAAATATAATTTCTCTCGTCATATTATGGTTAAATAAATTGACTGGGGAAATACAAAGTCCCACATTCTACCTAAGTGCAATGTAACTATAAGATGCAGAAGGCAGGGGTCACATGATTCACGTTAGGAAGGGAGACACTTGTCTTCAGCTGGCAGTCAATGCCATATCTGTCAGGGGTCTGATGTGCCAGTCTTGCCCGCTCACCTAAATAATGATGCCAGCTTAAGTGGTGGGAGTGTTACATACAAAGAAGTACCAGGACATGGGGTGAGGTGGTGGGGGAGGTGCCTGACCGGCTTCAGTCAGTAGAGTATGTAGCGCTTGATCTCAGGATCATGAGTTCAAGCTCCATGTTGGGTATAGAGCTTACTTAATAGAAAAAAAAAAAAAAAAAAAAAACACCACTCCACACTGTATCTGTTATCAGGATATCCTTGAGTTAGCACAATCATTAGAGAGAGCCACTCTTTATAAGAACCATGTAAATGAAATCAAATGTATTCAAGAGAAACCAGCTAGGCTGAAGATGTGTCAAAACTATTTAATGAACAAATTAAAAAGCTAGGGCAAAGTTCAGCCTGGGGAAGTACATTTGCAGAAAAGTGCTGAACATTCTGTATAACTTGTCATGACCTGGTAACAGGTGTTGGAAACTCTAGAGACATACACTTTTCAATCAGAGCTTTTGCTACAACAAGCTACCCCAGTGTCTCAGTAATAGGCCCCTCAAGGTTCATGCCTCACTTTACAATTTGAAGAAATTGTACAGGATTACATATTCAGGTGGAAAGTCAAATTAGATAGCTGTATTGTCCCCTTTTAACTTTTGATTCTGCAATTCCATTAAGTGAATTTGTTGAATATGATATGGCAATTTGCAACATGTTAGATGTAAGCTCTCAGATGATGAGGGGAATGTGATAAATTATACTTTGGAAATAGGATTAGTAGCTGAATTTCAGTCCATTTGTAATATCCCATGCATGGCCTGGATTCTAAGAGGTTGAGATAATTGCAATTACTAATTTTTGTGCCTTGGAAGAAAAAAAGGCAAATATACGGGATGCAGTCACAATACTTTTTTTTTTTTAGGATAAAAACCAAAGGAACAACTGAAGTTGGTAAAGCAGACACAGCCACGGTCAGTTAGAGGAGGTGTTTCCACCAACAAAATTTCAGCTCAAGGAGTCCTCGCAGCAGAATTTAACTTGAGGAATTTCCCGAGGCTCGGGTGGTCGTTATTCTTGTATTGAAATAAGATGACAAGGCTCCCCTCCACCTCCACATGGACTTCCATTTTATTGGAGCCCTTAGGAAGCCAGAATAGCAAGCAGATGCAGTTTGTGGTGAGTAGGGGATTAGAGAAAATTCAGGGATGGGGGATAGACTAAACTTAATTTTCTATGTTGGTCACTTCCTTTCTCTGAGACCGTTTCTTTCAATTTAATAAACCGGATAGTAGTTCCAGTGGGTTTGGCGAACTTTCTATCTCATCCCATTGTTCGTAGATTTGATTAGTTTAAATCTCAGAGGTCAACTCTATTTTCTTTCTTTTATATCTGCAAGATCCTGTGGAACATCTCACTATTGCTTATGTGCTGTTCACAAAGAACAACATAAACTATAAAGCCAAATACCAGAAATCCATTGGAAGGACTATAGTAAACCAAATGATTACTTCCATCACTTTTCTCCTCAAGGAAATACCTCAATCTCTCCAGTAAACATTTATTATATAGCGAATGAAGAAAATGAAATATTTTTATCACTTTCAGCTCTGTAATATATTTTTAATCAAGCTACAGTAAGAATCTCAAGTGGATCGGACACCTTCAGGCACCTCTGCTAAGATAAGTTAACCAAGGTGACTGAATTGCAGTCCTGGCTTAATATTTTTAAAGAAATGAAAAACCTTTTGGCCAGAAAGTGCTTCAGTGGATAAACCCATGTCCTCATCTCCTTGCTAAATGCCTCCATTTCTGTGTTAGGAAGGATAAGAGAAAATCTCTTCCCTAGTGCTTTATCCAGGTTTTATTTTTCCTAAATTCAAATTACGTTTTATATTAGGTGATTTGATCAACTACAGAAAATAATGCAAAGTTAGTTTATAAGATCAAATTATCTTTTAATATTTCCCTTCTCACTTAACATTCTCTGATGACTTACAGAAGGCCTACAATATTCTGGGCACATAGGTTAGCATAGGTGCAGAGCATATGCTTAAATAGAACTTATAGGGCCATTACATTAGTATTCTCTAGACACGCAGAGGAGGACATAACCATACTAGAGTGATCAGGGGCATGGTCAGGAAGGCTTCTAGAAAGAAGAGATTTTAGTTTTGTTTTGTTTTGTTTTGTTTTGTTTTTGTTTTTGAGCTGAGGCTTGAACCAAAGAGAGAGGATTAGAGGTAAGGGGATCTTGGCAAGTGGACTAGCAAATGTGAAGGCCCAGTGAAAAGGAATAGCATATTCAGAAAATAATTGGATTTTAAAACTTTCTTAAATATGAGATTTTATATTTTAAAATTAAATCCAGTCTAATGCCATAGATTGTTCACGTAACACCAGGCTTTCTAATACACATTTTTGATCTGACAGGGAAGAATGAACAAGAAAACATAGGGCAGAAAGTGACATAGAAGTAGTTTCATGCACTTTACACAAAACATAGGTTGAGATTAATGTCAAAGGCCAAAGGGCAGAGCAAGCACTTCTAGTCCAGGGTTTTTGTCTATTCTTTTTCTATCTTCTGCTGGATCAGAAAACCCTTCCCCAAGAGCAAACCTCGAGTGTCTTAAGTAACTTGTCTGCTGTGGCAGCAAAATCTTCATGCTAAATTGGCTTAATTACGATATAGATAAGGAATTAGGTTTTTGCAGTTTGTGTATATTAACTATTCTCTACTTGTGCTCAGATCTCAGAATTGCCAAGTGCCTTAGCCTTCCTGAACATTAGCATTCCCAACCATAGGATGGGAATATAATATTTTATCTATTCTGAAAGACCTTTGATCCTAAGGTACTCCATTCTCTGATAAAACTGTAAGAAAAAAAAAATCTGCCAACTCAACTTTATTTTTAGTAATTTTTATTTTATACTGATTGAAATAATTATTTTAATCTTCATTAGGTAGAGGTTCTACTACGATAACACTGGTGTGTATATAAAAGGAAAATATAAGCAAAATATTGATTAAGACTTTTCTAAATATGTTCACATTCAGAGTTTAATGATTCGAACTCAATTTTCAACTCAAAATTATTAATTTCCTTGTTTGTACATACAATACCATCTTTTGTACCACAAATTGCACTGGTGATACAACAGCTCAAGGTAATTCATAAAATATTTAAACAAAATGGCACAGAGCTCTTAAACTGACCGAAATTAACTAAATCTGGCCTAATTTTTGCTTCAAGTTTAACAATGTTTATAAATATGTTTGATTCACCATCTCCCCTTTCCACAACTTTTTGGTCCCTCAAGGTTAAAATAATGATTAAGTATTGTCTCTTGGATTTGCCTCCAAGCTTTTGACACCCAATCTACAAATTTTGATATTGCTACTCTTGATGTTATTAATGCTTAGGCATCAGCAACCATATCATAGCTGACCCCTGGCCGATGTCAATTCTAAGATAGCATTACTTTTAAGATATCATTACTAGTAAGATTAACTTTGATTTTAGAGATCTTAAAATTAGATATGATTCTTGATATATATGAAAAACAGTATTAGTGGTACCTCTCTCCCATATAAATGTAATTGAAATAATTTAATAAACAAGAATTTATTGAGCACTTAGCAAACTGTTTAGTGCAAAATAAATACTTGTTTTTGACCAGTTTGAAAGCTGTTCAGCACTTTTCCTAGGATTACTTTTCTTCAGAAATCAAGATACTGTGTTGCCTCGAAGAATAGTGAACAATAAAACCATTATTTTTCCATTTAATATTGAGTCTAAGTCACTACGTAAGTATCAGATTTGGCAGCAACGTGGTTATCTTCAGTATAAAAGAGTGTTTCTGATCAAATATAGTTCAATGTTTATGTTTTTTCCTAGCAGTTCATTCTAGAATTTCCTGCAAGACACAAGGACTAATATTGATAACATTTCAGTTATGAAGCTATCATTTCTTTTCTTTGCTTTTGCACACATTTTATTCCTTTAGTGTGTGTTACAAATAAAATAGTGTGGGGCATGCTAACAGGGAAAGAAATTCTAGTACACTTTAGACACATCACTTTATAACAATAGATGGAGAAAAAGTGAAACCAAACATAATTATGCTTTTACATCATAATTGAGATATACTTTATTGGAAAACCATTGCCGTACTTAAATTTATTTCTTTGCATACATTTTTATAATAGTTAGAACTTTGAATCTATTTACATTGCTTTTTTTTTTTTTTTTTAATGAGTATCTAGTGACTACACCTTTAGGAAAAATACCTCTTAGTTTTAATGGTTTCTAAAATCAAGCATAATATATGTCAAAGTATCATGCTGAAATTATGGAAAGGAAAGCCTAAGAATTATCTAACATGTAAGGTGTAAAAATTAGATTTATTTTACTAGTTTGCTATGTGTAAAATATCATTGATGTTTACATTTTTTTAGTTTTTTTAAAAATAATTTCAATTTAATAAATGTGTTAACACTCAATAAAGGCTCTTCTAATTTTGCCAGTGACTTTGTTTTACCAGCTTTTCCATCTGTAGGTATTTGTATTTTGGGAAGTAAATAGTAGGAAAAAAATGAATATTATCAGTCCTGAAATCTAGTATTTCTCTTTACCAAGAAAACAAAGAAGAAAAGACCTGGTCCCTTTTAAACATGTTAATGATTAATTAAACTAATAATATTTACTAGCTAGAGAATTTTTGTCTAAAGAATGCTTCCATGAAGGATGGAAGCACCTTCCATGAAGGAGGATGCACCTGGTCTAAGTTGCCTATTATAAATAAAACAAGAATGTATGGTTTCTGACTCCCTACAGAAGTTGCATAAACCCATAGAATTAATGGGATATATAAGATATAACATCAATGAAATGGTGAGGCAAGTATGGCCTTACATGAATCCTTAGTGAGGTCCTATCTGAACCAGAATGTATCTGCATGCAGGAAAAAGGACCTGAGGAGTTACACTGGTTTCAGAATGATCTTAAAATTTTTTGACATTTCCTCTGTTCTTTTGATTACTAAAAATTTTGGTTCTAAGTAAGAACTGTGATTTCTCTGAGTTTGACCTGAAAATCTAAGCCTTTCTGATATCTCAAATAGTAAACAACATAAAGTATATGACCCTCTTAGATCATTATTTTTATTTTTAAAGCATAATACTCTCAACAATATAATAAGTCCTATGATTGGAAAAGAAATTTTGCAAATGGAACTCCCATATCAATTTTTCATTATGAGTGTCTGGATATTTCAGCAAGTTACATTTATATCTGAATATTGTTCTTTTTTTACTCTACCAGAAGCTAAGTTTATCATCTTAATAATTGCTAGTGATCTGTGAGTCTGAAGAATGTTTGAATATATTTCCTCTGTTTGATTTTATTTTTACATAATTTAAAAATTTCAGCTATGATTGCTTTTTTGTGTGTATAATATATAACCCAAGTTGAGAGAGTAAATTTGGATGAAAATCATCATATATAAATAATTTTTTCAAAGATGTAAAAGCTACTATGTTCATATTTCTTATGGATATGAGCACGTATGAATGAATAGCTCATGGATAAGGAAGTAGTCAAGAAATTGACTGGCAGAAGAGGAGTCACTTGAATTCAGGACAAGATAATACCACGTGTCACTTTACTTCCTGTAAAATAAAGGGAACCATTGAAAGAAAATGGTTAGAAGAGGGATAGGAAAATGCATTTTTCCATTTTAAGACATTATAATTAAGAAAGGGTATAGGACGTAAGTTTTTTTCAATTTTTCTTGAGAATTTACATGAGATCTTAAGAAGCTCCTAGGAATGGGTTTGAATCAGGGAAAATAAGTATATAAAATTTCTATGGGAAATGACAGAAATATTGAACTAATTCTGATAAGTTTGTGGATTTTGAATTTCAGGATTGACAATTTCCATACCTGTGATCCTTTAGAAGAGTGAGGTAATTTAAAAGAAAATATGGTTCATTGAACCTTATAGAACTTATTAATTTATGTTACTGGTCTAAACATTATGGGAGTATGGCAATGAACACACATTGGTTCAGACAAAATTTCTCAAAGATTCTTAATAAAAACCACCTAAAAATTGTAAACCAGTTTTCCTTTGAGATTTCCACCTCTTACCAACATCCTCATTCCCAGAAGGTGTTCACGAAGAATCACATTTCCATCTTGATCTCTGTATCAGCATTTTTGCTTTTTAAGGTCCTCATTTATTTTTTTTGTGATATCTCAGTGACTGTGACATTCAACACATTTTATTATTTTTTATTTATTTTATGTATTTTTAAAAATATTTATTTATTCCAGAGAGAAAAAGACACACATTGTGTGTGTGGGTGTGTGTGCATGTGTGCTGGATCACAGTGGGGCTGGATTCCAGGACTCTGAGATCATGACCTCAGCCAAAATCAAGAGTTAGCTGCTTAACTAAGCCACCCCCGGCACCCCTTAACCCAATATTTTAGAGTTTGAGTTCTTTACCCACACCCAAAATTGATAGATGATAAAAACCTAGAATATTAGCATGCCATCTACAGGAAGGAAAAACATAAAGTTGTTTAAAAAAAATAAAGATATGTAACACTTCAGATTTGGAGCAGCTTTGATTCATTCCCACACCATTCAACAGGGACCCCATGATCATAAGACCTGTCTCACTGTCTCTGAAATATAATTGTGATTATTGTCATGCAATTCTAAATCACAAATAACCCATATCTCCCTACACACATGCAACTAGCAAAACAAAATAAAACTTTGAAAAGAAAACTTTAAAAATAAGTAAAACAAATAACCACAAATCAAAATACAAAAATGAAAGAGATAAGCCAAGACACAGTAAAATCCTAGGTTAATAAATTCCATAAACTCAATTATATAATAAATTCAAATTCAAATTATTTTATATATGTTTCAGTAACTTGATGAAAATTGTTTCAAATAATCAGATTTTAAGTAGGTGGAACTAAATGGATTTTGATTGTTAATTCTAAGGTGAGATTAGAAACTAGAGTTTCAATGCAATATACATTGTAGTTATCATCTATATAGTTTGGTATGTAATGTAATGTTTTATGTGTTTCCTTTTTCTGCAACCCAAGATTGCTTCATATCAGAATTGCTAAATGTCAGAATTAAAATGGATATTTGGCATGGCATATGTAAAAGAAACAAACACATTCAGACCTCTCATGTGAATCTCATTAGCTTCAGCCCAAGCATTGGAAAACAGTAAGCATAAAGACTGAATTCTTAGACATCAATATTTTCTGAAAAGGCCTTTGGGAGAAATCTTCATCTTGTTGGAGTCTTTATCACATTCTCATTGTTTAACTTTGCAATGATCGCATCTCCAGTTTTGAAGCATAGTGGAAATTTTATTTGTACGTGGAGATGGATATGTATCCATCTATTATACATATGTATAATATTGCATAGTGAAAGATTTCTAAAAACAAAATTCTGTACATACATACTTGAATTTCTGTCTACATGGATAAAATAATGGCAGCAAAGGGAAGTAGCTAAAAATGGTAAGCATTAAATGAGGACTTGGCCAGAGAAATGGTGCTAATGTAAAATCCTGCAGTGAACCTGGAGGACAGAGAAAAACCGTGGCTCAGTAGAGGCTGTAACAAATAGGGAGGAGAGGATGGTAGCTTCAATGGCTGAATTTAAGGCAATTCATGTGACATAATTTTACCCAGCAGAATGGTGGTGAAAAACAAACAAATAATAATAAAAACAAGATAAAACTCAATGACTTCAGAAATGCTCATCTGTCTTCAGGCCACCCAAATCTATTCAAAGCTGCGTGTATCGCCTTGGGCGGAGAGTCTTGACAATTCAGCAATGATGAATGAATCTTGGAGAAGACATAATCCTCCCCTTCCATTTTCTTTCTCTTTCTCTTCTAACCATTGGTATAAATTCTCACCATTGGGAAGATGAGAATCAAAAAATATCCTTTAAGGATGACAAATACTTCTCTTTTTTTGTTCTTTTATGTTAAAAAAAAAACATAAAGCAATTCTGACTCAAAGGGAGAATAATTGAAAGAATGTAATTCTTAAATTCAAACAGAACTCACCATATTATCAGGGCATTTGAGACAAAAAGGATTAATTGTATGTATTGTGATAACGGACGTTGTGGTTACATATGTTATTAGCATCATTAAGAGGTAGAATTAATGATGCTTATATTAGAAGATCAAGTTTCATACAGAAATATGGAATGGGAAATTCAAATTGAAGTAAAACATTTAAACAAACATAACAACTAACTTGGAGTTTAAAACACAGGCATTATAGAACATTTTAGGGGGGGAAAAGGCAAAGTAGAATTAGAATCTAAGAAAATTTATGTTAAAATTAGAGGTGAGTTGTTCTAAAGATTTGGTTTTTCAAGGGAAGAGACAACATCTAACAACTATTGATCACTCATTCTGGGCCAACTTTTGTTCTTAGTATTATAATGCTGCAGTTAAGCTTTACAGCAATTTTCTGAGCTCAGGACTATAACTATCATTCTTTTAAAGACTAGCAAACTGAAACACAAAGTAGTTCAGTGTCTTGCCTTAGGTTCTGTACTTAATAAGTCTTTAACCAAGATCCTACCCTGAATAGTAGAATCCAGACAATTCTGGAAATCAAGGCTACTTAGTGACTTGTTCAAACTCATAAAATGATTTCAGTGGCACATGGGACACATTATCTACCTGAATGAATAGGAAAATAAAGCATCATACAGTTTTTGAATGTTTAAATAAATGGTAAAAGTGCCTCCTTTAGCTCTAAATCCTATTGTCCTAAGAGTAGCTGTGTGTGCCAAGAACATACAAAACTTACTATCAAAAGAAATAAAGTGATTCCAGTCATTTCTGTTGATGCAATCTTACTTTGTTTTGATGTAACTAGTTCCCATTTAGGATCACAGCCCTCAGGAAAGTGTAATACAGGGCAGCTCTAATCTTTGGAGAGAGTAGATAGAAAATAACGCACAATTTAATGAATTTCACATTAGGCTTTACTCTAGTTTGTTTTGCCAAATGTGAAAAACAAGGTTAACCAGTATTTGAGAACTAAAAACTGTCTTCTTATTTTTTATCTCCCCCTCCGTGTTTTCCTAGTTGTTTTTTTTTTTTAAAGATGATTTCACTCTATTATGATGTCTCCTGAATTATCAAATTTGAGGACAGCAGTTAACTTTTATTCTACTGTTGCCATGTGCCTGACACTTTGCATACGGTATCTCCTTTACCCATCTGCACATCCAGATCAGGATCCATATCCCTGTTTATAGACAAACTGCTACAGAGTAATGGAAGTAGAATTTGAACCGATGTCTTTCTAGCTCCAAAGCCCAAGCTCATCCATGTGCCAAGTGACCCAACATGGGATTAATCTCTGTATTATAATAATATCATATTTTTAAAATTATCTTCCACAAATGCTTGTCTATTTTATAGATTTTTTAACTTTAAAACTTTGATCCATATATGGTATGATAAATGTCATAATTCTTTAATTAAGATATTTATTTTCTGTGAGTGCCTGGGTGGCTCAGTCTAAGTGTCCAACTTTTGATTTTGGCTTGGGTCATCATCTCAAAGTCGCAGGTTTGAACCCCTTGCTGAGCTCTGTGCAGGGCATGGAACCTGCTTTTATCCTGCCCGAATTCTCTCTCTCTCCCTCCCCTCTCTCAAAACATTTTTTTTTTTTTTACTTTCTGTATCATTTAAGAGTTTACCATATATGTATAGTATATATATATATATGTGTGTGTGTGTGTGTATACACCTATATATAATACATAAACATAAAACAATTCCTATGGCATTTTTATATAACCATAAATCTCTCTCTTTTAAAAATTTTGTATTTGTTACCTGGATTTGGATAAATTCTTTTAAAAGTTGTGAGAAGACTTATTTTGAAGGTTTGACATGAATTATAGTTTCTAATCTAACAGTAGAAAGTCATCATGTAAAAAACTAAAAGTATTCAATATTCGGCCATTGGCATTAACGTTTTCTACGGCGAGGAATCTAACTTAACTTTGTACCTTCTGAAAGCCATAACCGTGTTAGTCACAAACAAGAGAACAAAGACATATAAGAAATCATCTCTGATTTCAAGATAGTTCAAAGTTAGAAGAAATGATTTTTTAAAATATTTTATTTATTCATGAGACAGAGAGAAAGAGAGAGAGAGAGAGAGAGAGAGAGAATGAGAGAGGCAGAGACACAGGCAGAGGGAGAAGCAGGCTCCATGCAGGAAGGCCTGATGTGGAACTCGATCCCAGGACTCCGGAATCACACCTTGAGCCAAAGGCAGATGCTCAACTGCTGAGCCACCCGGGCATCCTTAGAAGAAATGGTTTTAAAATATATAAATTATTCCATTTATAAATCCTATTGAAGAGGCTATCGTCAGCCTGGATATGTCAACATTACTCATAATCCAGGAAATACAAATCAAAACTACAAGGACATATCACCTCACACCTGTCAGAATGGCTAAAATTAACTAAACACGAGACCACAGGTGTTAGCAAGGATGTAGAGAAAGAGCAATCCTCTTACACTGTTGGTGAGAATGCACTGATGCAGCCACTCTGGAAGACAATACAGAGGTTCCTCAAAAAACTTAAAAATAAGACCACCAGATATCCAACAATTGCACTAGTATTTACTCAAAGGATACAAAAATGCTGATTTGAAGGGATCCATGCCCCCTGATGTTTATAGCAGAATTATCAACAATAGCCAAATTATGGAAAAAGCCCAAATGTCCACTGAATGATAAGTAGAGATTTTTTTCTAAAGGAATAATATTTTTCCTACAGGAATTTTGTTAATAAGTTGTATTTTTGTAATAGTTTTCTGTACATAGCATGAAAGAGCATCATTCAGTAAATCTACTTTTGATTTCTTCACATTTTACTGAAGAATATAGGACTTTCATTTTCTATCACAACCTGTGCTTTAAAATTGTTCACATTTTTATCAACTTTATATCTGTATTGTTAATTGCTGTGATAAATAAAATTTAAAGCCTATCAAACAAAGCATAGAAATAGAATTAGTACAAAACTAATTCTCCTATTTCTGTTCTTTGAATTCTTAAAGGCTGTACCTTCCTGTTCCATCATTGTAAGGCAATTAGTTGTCTATATGAAGGATAAAGAAAACTGTGTTTCCTAAAATTTCAGTTAAGTTTTAGCCTAGGCAATTATGAAAAATGATGTGAATGTATTGAGAGACATGAACAGTGGGGTTAAATCTGACAAAGAAACCACAAAATAAGAATCCTACTATTAAGAGTTTGGAAGCACAAATCCTAAGTAAAATAGTAACAGTACATCCACTTCAAAACCATTTATCTGCCAAAGCCTTAAAAGTATCATTTTACTGTCATCCTTTAAGATACCTCATAAAATAAACATGAAAATTCCCTACGATCTGTTTACCTCTACAATAATTTAGTTTTATTGTGAAAATCATTAAAATTTTGCAGCAGGTGATTAAAATACCTGTAAATTGCATTAACACTTTAAGTGTAACATTTATAAAGAAAACTGAAATGTAAAGGAAAATTAGAGCCATTGAATGTAGAAAAATTATAAATTATGCAACTGAGTCTGTAATGGGAAAAGATTTTTTAAAGTGTTAAGTCCAACACTCACACACACAAACACACTCTCCCCACAAGGAAATAGTTTGTCCACATAAATGTTAAGAATCTCTGCATGTCAAAAAGTCATAAATGGAGTTAAAAGACAAACAGAACTGTGGAACGTAAGTACCAAACACACAGGTCTGTCTAAAAGAAATTAAACAATTGACAAAAAAATACAGAACAATCAAAATACTTAAATGTGTACAGGACATAACCATATAATAGTAAAAATAAGATATAATTTCCATTTCACCCCTATGTTTATTTTTAAGATTTTATTTATTCATGAGAGACACACACACACAGAGAGAGAGAGAGAGAGAGAGAGAGAGAGAGGCAGAGGGAGAAGCAGGCTCCATTCAGGAAGCCAGACGTGGGACTCGATCCCAGGACCTCAGGATCACGCCCTGGGGAGAAGGCAGGTGCTAAACCGCTGAGCCACCCAGGGATCCCCTCATGCCTGTTTAAAGATGAAATTCAGGGCAGCCCCGGTGGCGCAGCAATTTGGCGCCGCCTGCAGCCTGGGGTGTGATCCTGGGGACCTGGGATCGAGTCCCACATCGGGCTCCCTGCATGGAGCCTGCTTCTCCCTCTCTCTCTGCCTGTGTCTCTGCCTCTTTCTCTCTGTGTCTATGAATCAATAAATAAAATATTAAAAAAAAAAAGATGAAATTCAAATAAAAATATCAATGAAGTATTTTCCTACCAAGTACCTAATATTTCCTGTGAACAAAAACACAGTGATGTAATTTAACTTTTTTGTTTTATTAAATATGAGTCTGGCTGCTGAGAGGAGAATGAACTAGAAAAGCATGATTGGATGAGACAGACCAATCAGTTGCAGTCATCCTGGCAGGTGTGAGAGCAGAGAAGGGAAGTAATTGGCCATTTCCAGACACACTTTAAAGATCTTTGCTCCAGAGCCTGTATTGGACAATGGTGAGGAGAAGGAGGAGAAAGCAGAATGACTTCTAGGCTTCTGGTCTCTGACGGGCTTTTCCATCTTCAGACATAATAAACATTGAGAAGGAACCAGATTATATCGACTAAATCTTACTTCCCATTTTTTACAGTGAGCATAAATGATTCTTAATCATAAAGAAAAATAATAATAATTATCTAAAGTGCTAGCCTGCCTTCATTATCTGTTTATAGCGGACATAATTTCCAGAAGTATTAGTCACTCATTTTTGTTATGCACACTTCAAAAATAAGCTGTAAGTAAAGTATTTCATATAGGGGAAAGAGCATGATCTTTGAGATCAAATAGTCCATGATCATTACCTTATGCAGGTAAGCTAAGTTACTAAAGTCTCAATACCCTCACCTCTAAACAGGGTAATAACATCTGCCTCACAGAATTGATACAAGATTAAAAAAAATTTAGATATGAATTACCTTGTAGATTGTCATTCGTATGTAGTGGATGCTCAAATCTCTTAGTTTCGTGTCCTTTTCCAAAAACTTGGCACATTCTCTCACTCTCTCTCTCTCTCTCTCTGTGACTATCATAAATAAATAAAAATTAAAAAAAATAAAAAAAAACAGCACAGAATTGAAATTCTACTGAGGTATATTCATTTTGATTAGACATTGTCTCCTAAAAAAATTCAAGCTCACAAAATGGGCAATTCAGGAAGTTGCTAAAATTCTTGTACATTAATAAAGAAAAATACATTAAATACTTCATTGCTATGTGATATAGGGTGGATTTAAGGACAGCACTAGAACCCAGGGTAGGTGGGGAACTTGAAAGGATAATATATGAAATAATATTTGAAATTTGGGATAGGTGGGACAGAAATATTGAAACTAAACCTCCCTACCTTGGTGATCTAATTTCTTCTCTCTTCTGTTATTGTTTTATACTCACTACAGTAATCACCTATTTACTTTAATACATTGCATGTCAGTGACTTCATTTTCAGAGTTCTATTTTGCTTAAATTATAGTTTTAAGATATCCATTAAGTCACTCATCACACATTGAGCTATTACTTGCTGAATTCAATTTTTGGACTATTCATGAAAATTAATTGAGTTGATTGTCCAAAAACGTATAGCAAGTAAAAGGCATATTACAATTGATAGTCTATTTCATAGCTGTCACAATTCTATGAACCATATATAATTATAGATATGATTACAATAATCATATGAGATAGTTTTTTGCAATGCCGTGTTAATAGTTGCAATGAAACATGATTATTTGTACAGAGAGAAGGTTTAAAATGCAAATCTACATTAATACTGATTTTTATTTTATTGGGGCCTATCTCTATTCCATGCCTCTCTGATCATACAGTGTTGAATATTTTTTTAGATTCCTATTTCTTGCTGCTGAATTCATCTTATAAGTGAAATCAGTAAGTGGATAGAGAGGAGCCTTAGTTAGTCTTCCTTTTAGACTAAACTTATAGTCTTCAAAGTAGAGTGTAGGATCACACTATCAAGCCATCTATTTATATTCATTTTTATCTAAAAATATTTAAAAGACAGATTTACACTAAAGATGTCAGTTCTCCCATATGTCAGATTCCCATGTCACTTACATAACCAAAGTATTCAAAGCAAGCTAGTCATTCATCCCACAAATGTCGTTTAAGGACCCCTGTGTGCAGACCTTGTCCTACGAGCTAAGGACACCACAGTGAATGAACAGATGAAGCCCCTCCTCCCAGGGGACCGATGAGCCCAGTCACCTTGGGCCTTATAAAGTTCAGGCTGACGTTAGATCTGGAAATACAGAACACGAAGCTCTGAGCAAAGGTTGGCCTGATGACAATATGGGCTTCAACGTCCTAAAGATGTTCACCAAGACAACGTATCTGGTGACATTGACAATAACCACCAGTGGAAGCTTCCCCTTTTACTGTGGATGGAGGTGAGCGTCGTGGACTCTCAGCAGTGCTGGCGATGCACCTGTGCTGATTGTCCTCTTTCACATACTGCTTGCGTGAGTAAGAGAGCTAATCATTGTTCTAGTAAAAATATAGGAAGATGGCCTCAAATTCTTGAAATCTGGTGAAGCTCTATGGCTTATATGATTCTTAGAAAGTTCTTATGTGGCAGCACACCGTTCACATCTTCCTTCCTTGGGTTATTTTGCTGTATGTAATATAAAGCAGATTTTGCTATGAGTGGAATTAAGACAGTTGACAAAAAGATTACTAAAGCTGTCAAGATTCACAGTGTGTGCCCAGGAAGCTCAAAGCGCTAAATTGATATTCTGCGCAATAGCTTCTTTACAACACCAGCTACCAAAGCTGCAATCAGTGGCGGGAGAATGATTCTAGAATCAATGTCGCAATTGATCTGCTCTAGTTTTCTTCTTGTCAACTGTCCTGATGGCATCCACAGGTGTTTTACTCCTTTTACCCACAAGGGATTTGTGTATTCAGATTGTCTTCCCTGCGTGATTTTTTTCCTCCTCTTCATATATTAATAATCAATGCCTTTATATGTCAGCTCAGGAATTACTCATTCTTTCCATTACCTTTCCTCTGTCTCTCTGAAGGAATCACATTTCCCTACCGTAATATGATCTAAGCATCCTACCTTTTTCTTATTTATTTATTTATTTATTTATTTATTTATTTATTTATTTAAATTTATTCATGAGAGACAGAGAGGGAAGCAGAGACAGAGGCAGAGGGAGAAGCAAGCTCCCTAAGGAGACCCAGATGTGGGGCTGTATCCCAGGACCCAGAGGTCATGACCTGAGCTGAAGGAGATGTTCAACCACTGAGCCACCCAGGTACCCCTGCATCTTACCTTTTTCAAACACAATTCTAATTTTATAATTCAAGTGTGGCTATATTTTTTAACATTTAGCTCTCTTTTTGATTTATAAAATCCACATGTAGAGAGAGTATCTGTTTTGTTCTTCCTACCATGGTGCATGACAAAAATATAGCCACCCAAATGTTTTTTTTTTTTTTTCCTTTTTAAATACATGAATGAATCATCCAGAGAAGTTGCATAATAGCAGATTTGAGCATTCCAAATGTAGCAAATTCACAAAATTGTTGAGGTAATCTCTGTTGGTTTTTTTTTTTTTTTTTTTAGTTTTTATTTATTTATTCATGAGAGACACAGAGAAAGGCAGAGACACAGGCAGAGGGAGAAGCAAGCTTCTTGCAGGGAGCCCAATGTGGGACTCGATCCCAGGACCCTGGGATCATGCCCTGAGCTGAAGGCAGACGCTCAACCACTGAGCCACCCAGGCCTCCCGAGGTAATCTCTGTTTTTATTCCCAGGATAAGATTTATTACTATTTCTTTAAGTACATATTTTCCCATATAGTTTTCATTGACAAATCATATTTTTTTTCTGTAAAAAGAAAGAGGAATTTCTAAATAAACAGACTGGAAGACTACTTATAAGTTCATTATGACCCTTTCCCTTGTAATAATTGGATCTTATCCACCTGAAATCTATTATACCCTCAGAATTCTGCAGAATGATGTTTATTAGAAATAGTCTAAACACTTGTGTCTTTCTGGACCCCAGGGACACTTTATATTTTCCTTTTATTGCAAAGCCCAAGTTATTAAAAAAAATAACCCAAACCTACTAAATGGTAAAAGTGACTTATCTTTTTTTCCAATAACCTCTCTAAATTTTATTTTCCCTAAGGAATATTTTTGCCCAAAATAAATGTGCAAAAGACATGAACAGGAGCTGGATACTCTGTGATAGATGAGCTAGGACCCAGGGAGTAGCTAGTCTGCAGGGAAAGCAGGAGTATATAGGTAAATATAAAATGTTCATAATCTGCATCTTTAACCTGCTGCTAAGATCAGAGCACATTAACATTTGGCTCTCAGCTACTCAGGCTGGGCCTCAGCCGTCCCATCCTACCCAAAGCCTTACTCTTCCTTGGTTTTGCCAGGGAGATCTTTGAAGTCAGAAACAGGCCAAGAATAAGTCAGCTCACATTTCCCCACTCTGTTCCATCCATCAGCCATGCCAATGACTACAGTGTCATGGAGAAATGTCACTGCAGAGTAAAGCCATGCTGAATTGACAGGGTACCTTGTAGTGAGTCTCAAAAACCTTTCCATTAGTTCAGATTGGTTAGCTGCCGGCCACGACCTTCCTCTCCAATATATCTTGAAACCAGTCCCTTAAGCTAAGTAGGAGACTACGTAACTTATCATTTGCCTTCTTCATTCTTTCTTCTTCTTGTGTTGATGGAAAAGTGACCAACTTCTTCCTTCACCCTCCAAATCCCAAATCTATCACGGATATGAGTTTTTCCAAGTGGAATTACAGTGGATACAGCCTCACAACCAGAATTTGAATTAGTCTTGAATACATAGGAAATCTGTGAGTTCAGTTACTAGGATTCAAATATTACCTAAGTTTAGATGCTGGGAAACAAAGAAGCAGAAGCCTCATTAAAGGTGTGACCATTACTGCGGGTAATGTCCATTAGAAGAACGTTAACCAGTGAAGGGCGTCATCAGTATCAAAGTCAGATTTCCTGAGATGTGGTGGCCAAACTTGCTTATTCGGGAATTTTCATTTTTGCTTTAAATATATTTTGGATTCTTTATGTTTTGAGATACTGGAGACCAGTGGTCACGATGTATGCTTTTGATTCAAATAGATTTAGTTGAATTTCATTAAGTATAGCAACAACAACAGCAACGACAGCGATGTCAACAACAAACTCTTGTACCAGACACTAAACGTCAGGCACAAGGTTGGATACCAAAGACAGAAGTAAAAAGCAGGTTGTTTTTAGATTTGGATTTGTACTGTTGATAAACTTGACAACTAGCATAGTGTTTCACATCTAGTCAGTAAATAATTAGAAATAAATAGTTGAATTTGTGAATGAGTATCAGCCTATTTGTTTCACTTTGACAGATTTATATCAAAGCTCTCTTAATTTTAAGCTGTGCTACCTCTACCTTCCCTTACACAAACACCCAGATATAAAGGGGATTTTTTTTTTTTTTTTGGCCAGATCCTGTATTTATCTCCCTGAGTTCTAATAGCTGGTAATTATAAAGTGAAATCATCACTTAAAACACAGTTTTTAAAATGTTCCTATCCTTAAATATGTTCTATTAATTCATGTAATTCTTGAGGATACTTTCTCCCCATAAGCAAAGTGATAATGATCTCAAGAATTGTCATCTTCACTAAAAAGTCTCATCTTTGGGGTCAAAGAGAGCTGAACCTCGATTCTCAGCACTAACTGTTAAAAAAGTCAGGATATTTTGACAGGTGAAAAGTATGCCTGGGATTTATGCACCATTCCTCACTTAGACCTCAAGAGCTTGCTGCTGAGTTATTTGAACTTGACTTATACTGAACGAGAGTATGAGTAAATCTCTATTTTTAAGTCGTCACTGAGACAGCATGGAACAGTGTTTTCTTTTAAAACTCTGTATTTATTATAAAGTAATAAATTTTCCACTACAAACAGTTGAAATAATATGAAAGTGTGCTGTTTAAATTCTGCAGCTTACTTCCCCGAGGTAACAACCACTGTTAACATTATAATAAACGTTCTATCAGGCAATGTTCTAGACACCCTCACACGTATACATACACTCTTCCATCTGCTATTTTTATTTCTTAAAAGCTAATATACTATATATTGTGCTTCAAAATGCATTTTCATTTGATATGCTGAAGACAATTTTCCATGTTAGGACATGTACATTCATTGTATTTATTTTAATTGGAGCTGTATTGTTTCGAAAAAAAACATTTACGGGTTTTCTCTCTGTGCTCTACTAGATGAGAAAATAGTGTAAAAGGGCAAGATCTGGGGTTCATACTACTACTTTAACAGAAAGCTCTGCTTATAGCTATTTTATGCACTGAAGAATCACATAGAATTTTATTTAAATACAGTTTTATTTCTAAAAACTAATGTAAATCTAGGATCTGTAAAATAATATTACTTTCAGAACAATGATACGTGGAGAAATACAATGATTTAAGATTTCTTTCTATATACCTTTGATTTAAGACCTTTTCTCATAATTTTTACAAGTTTTTTCAAGTTTGAAATTCACTGCACAGAAAGTGAGAATGAATGTTCTCTGGAGACCCCGTTCATTTTTTTTTTTTCTTTTATGAAGAGTCTGATGCTAAAAATTTCTCTCTGCTGTAATTGTGATATTTCTGTTGTGTTTTCTGATATTCCTCAGAATATCCTGAGAATGATGTATAAAAATTCCATATACACAAATACGGAATTTTTGATACAGTTAAGCTTTCTTCATTTTGCTTCCTCTATGCAATATTTTTTAAATAATAAATTTCCATTTAATTTTAATTTTACCCTAAAGTCATTTTCTGTGTTTCTTTCTTTTTTTTTTAAGATTTTATTTACTTATTCATGAGAAAGAGAGAGAGAGAGAGAGAGGCAGAAGCAGGCTCCATGCAAGGGAGCCTGATGCAGGACTCGATCCCTTGTCTTCAGGATCACGCGTTGGGCCAAAGGCAGGCGCTAAACACTGAGCCACTCCAGGATCCCCATTTTCTGCGTTTCATTGCAATAAATTATGTAATCAATATAGTGTGGTTAGCTGGATTCTTTGGGTACTGTTGAGAAATTTATCATGGATAATCTGTTCAAACTTGTAGGATCTTTTTTTTTTTCGTTTAAGTTTGGATTTTGAAAACTTTGCTCAGATTTCTAGGGTGACTCTTCTCTTTAGAAATAATTTCTAATCCTTGTTTCTTCAGTTATATCATATTCAAGTTTCTTTAGTAATAATTATTAAAATTTTTTCTTTAAGTTCCTACTCAACATGATTTCTCATAGCAGCTCACCATCACGGACAGCTGTATGAAGACTGTAAACAGGCCGCTCGCATATGAAATCCACCTCTATTACTCACTCTCTAATTTCAACTACTCCAACTGTCCTGTCCCTTATTTCCATCACTGGTAAAATAGAAAAGACAATATCAATTACTGCAGAGGCACTGTATGGATTAAATGAACTAATAAACATGAAGAACTTAGAGTGATACCTGAGAGCTAGAAGACACTCATTGTGTATTAGATAGGATTATTATTCTGAGATTTCATGCTTTCCCCTCCATGTCATTTAACCACATCCCCTGCCATTATGACCATTGTTTCTATTTTTTTTAAGATTTTTAAAAATTTATTTCAGAGAGAGAGAGAGAGAGAGAGCACAACAGGGCGGGGGGTGCAAGTGGGGAGGAGAGGGAGAGAATCTCCTGCAGACTCTGTGCTGAGCATGGAGCCCAACCCGGGACTTGATCTCACCACCCTGAGATCATGACCTGAGCTGAAATCAAGAGTCTCATGCTTAATGGACTGAGCCACCCAGGATCCTGGGACCATTGTTTCTAATCATAACCATCACTTGTCATCCCTAACATTTATCCAGTGTTTTCCATTTCTCAAACATACTGTGGATTGCTTTAAGTATATTAACCCATTTAATCTGCACAGCTCTATTTTCGATCTATGTTATTAATATGATGGTTTTATAGCTTAATACATGAGATTTTGAGATTCAAGAGGTTAAACAATGTACAATGGATGATCCCACAGCGTGTATGTGGAAAAATGGAATTTGAATCCAGATCATGTCCATACTTTTAACCAGTTACTGATCTTTCTACCATAAGATCTATGTTTACACCATGCTTTAATCTATTTTTCTATTCTTAATGTCTCATTGCCCAGATATAATTATCTCTATTAATTGGTGAAGGTCAGCCTGTGCCACTTGTGCCACTTTATTGATTGTCTGGTGCTGCAGTCAGCCCTTAATCTCCTGAGAGCTCCTTACCCCACTTTGTCACAGACACTGTTCCTCATTTGGTGCTGGTTTCCAGCCTTCCCACCCTAACTAAGGTTTCACCCATGATCCTCTAGTATTTCCAGGTCAATTGCCCCTTTGACCTGGCCAATGGTAAATTATTTCCATGATCCCAAATATTGGGTAAGCTCGTTTTGTATTCAATTCCACTGAGGCA
Source organism: Canis lupus familiaris (assembly GCF_011100685.1). NCBI lineage: Eukaryota > Metazoa > Chordata > Mammalia > Carnivora > Canidae > Canis > Canis lupus. The sequence continues at coordinate 46,028,052 of NC_049242.1, read as the reverse complement.
ATTTTACAAACATCCTCAGGGGCTGAAGCAAGGGAATTTATGTGCAGTGAAACCCTCATTCACTATAAGGAATGTATCTCCCGACCATGGATGTTCCACTCTATGCCTTACACACAGGCGCCTTGTTTGTCTTCCTCATCCATTTGGGTAGGTTATTAGCTTTCTGTGTCTATGCCACTCCATCTCTTTCGTCCAGCGGTAATCTCAAGGCAGCCTTTGTGTCTCATCCTGTGCAGAAAACTCCGTTCCAGGGTTTCAGTTACCCACCCTCAGCCTCTCCATCCTCCTCACTATTTCACCAGATGGTTTGGGAAACAGTGTAATCTGTGGGAAGAACAAGAACTGGGGCTCCAGTCTATATATTTTGTTTCAGCTTTATAAAAGATTATTAGGGATATTATGGATACTATATACAAAAATATTTTTTAAATGTGACAATCTGGAAAAAGTGGCAAAACAGAACCAGAGGAATAATAATGTCACAGCTATGATTTATACACATAAAGGCATGTAAAAAATTCCGCTGAATATGAATCCCACTTTATGTATATACGTGTGTGTGACGTGTGTGATGTAGATGTATGTGATATATGAGACTATGATTTATTTCTTAGAATGAGACAAATGAGATATCCATTTATGTATGTCCTGCAGAGAGAACATAGAATAAGGGCTTTCTGCTTAGTTGATAGGTGAAAATAATATACAGCCTGAAAATAGTATATGGATTACTAACATCTGGAAAACACGGCTTATAGGGTAAAGTTCAAGTGGTACAGGTTGTGAGGCCATTCATAACTTTCTCATAACTTGATTACTTTACCCACTTCAATTCCTATCATTTTTCATCTTCCTGCCTGTATTTACTGCCCCCTTATTATTCCCATCCTATGTATGTATATGTGCTTTATACACACTGTCATAATACATCGCATTTGGACTATATTTCTCATACCTGCTAGAAGATACTGTGATTTATTTAATGACTAGGGCTTTATCTTATTCACCCTTGTTCCTTCAAGGTCTCACAAACAGTAAGAGCTCCGTAACATTTTTAAATGTGAGCATACAATTATGATTTACTCAGTATCCTCTAAAATCCATCTTGTAATAATACACTAGCTGGAAAAGTACCCTACAATATGTATCTCTTAAATCGGACACCCTACTTTCCTAATAATTTTTAATAATATTGTAATAGGCTATTAAAAAGTAAGATAAATGCTTAAGTCAGGGTCATACTAACTCATGTTCAAAATGCCTACATTGCAGTGCTCTATACATTGCTGAGGATAAGCTTGAATTTAGGCTCCGAATACTGATTTAATGTCGAGTGAATACACATAGAAAGTAAAAAAGGTATATGCAGCATCGTGTTCATTGTCGTACTTTTCAAGGTGATTATTATGCTTAAAGACCATAATCAATTTCTCAATGAGAAGTTGCCTGAAATGCCATGAACAAAAGCTGCACACAGGCATTACATGTTCTATCTTTGAATTTCCCCTTATCCTAGGGGTATTATAATTTTATATCATTGTCATTGCCTGGGAAGTATTTCAGCTAGGAGTACTATCTTAGGGTTTTTTTTTTTTTTTTTTTTTTTTTTTTTTTTTTTTTTTTTTTTATTGCTCCTGTAACAAATTACCACAAACTTAGTGGCTTAACATAACACAGATTTATTATCTTACAGTTCTATAAATCAGAAGTCTGACATGATTCTCACTGGATAAAATCCATATGCCAGCAGGGCTGAGTTCCTGTTTTGTAGGCTCAAAGGAAGGATCTATCTACTTGCCTTTACCATCTTCTAAAAGATGCCTACATTCCATGGCTCATGACCTTCTGCCTTCATCTGAAAGCCCGCAATATCGCATCTCTCTCACCATGACCAAGTGAGGTTTATCTCCGGAATACAAAGATGTTTGATATCTGAACACCAATTAATATAATACAATGGAGGGAAACCACACAATAATTTCAGTCAACATGGGAAAAAAATTTTCATGTTTTCCAGACAGATTTTAAGCCAATCTCTCATACATGATATGCTCTAGTCCAGGAATTTTCATCGTGCACTAAAGTTGCTCTCACTTTTTAAATGAGCCCAAAGTTTCAAAATGAGACATTGGTTTATCAAAAGAAAGGTTGGGGGAAAAATAAGCTAGTCATTAACCCCCACGATAGTTACCCCAAGAAAATGATGTTTTAGAACCATCAAAACACACTGTAATTTAGAATTACATTACTGTTTTTGACAGGCATTTAGAATATATGGGCAGAATGTATCTGAAAGGAAAAGGTATTCAAAAAAGTCGTAAGAACAAAGATCAAAGTTATTTGGTCAGCCTAGCTAAGATATCAGACAATAAATCTTTCACAGCTTTTAGAATTTCAATCTTTTGGAATTTCAACTTCTAAAATTAAACAAAACTGAAAGGAAACTTTTAACTACAGGACAATTGATATGTGATATATTTACACAGATTGGACACAAGAGTTGGACACTTAACCATCTGAGCCACCCAGGTGCCCCAAACTCTTGAATAGTTAATTTTATCATATAATGTACATTGTTTGAACGTTTGATCCATTTGTGGATAGTAGACAAGTCCTATGTTAAAGTTAATATTTCTTTTAAGATCTATTTATTTTAGGAAGAGAGCACAGAGGGAGGAACAGAGAGAAACTCAGGTAGAGCACAGCATCCCGCCGCCCACCAATGCAGGGCTTGATCTCACAACCCTGAGATCACCGCCTGATCCCAAACCAAGACACTTAACCAATTGTGCCACACAGGAGCCTCTTTCCTTTATAGTATTTTAGGCAATATTTAATGGACATTAAATATTCAAATATGAAGAAAAGCTTATGAAAATTATGCCCCACATCTTACTACCCCATCCCATTTCTATTTTCCTTCTCCCCCCATTCTTATTTCCTAAAACAGCCACCTTTTTGCAGTTCTTAACTATTTCATTTGGTAAATCTATGATAACAATGTTGTGTCTGAAATGATTAATTTGGGGCATTTAAATATTCCTTGTTGACCACCTATCTTGATATATGAGAATTCATCTCCTTTACCAACATCCAACCTACTGTGATGAAGAAATCCAGGTGGTATACACAGTTATTATTATTATCATTATTTACTGAGATTTTTATTTTGTTGGAGATTTCTCTTTTAGTGTTTTTATATCTTGATTGTAGGATGGTGTGCATGCTGAAAAATGTATGTAAAACTTTTTAAAAGTGCTTAAAAAGCCTTTGCCCTTCATCAAGCTTCATGAATTGAACACCATCCTACTTTTAACTTCCTCTGTAAGCCTCACTCTGATTGTTTCCACCTCCCCAAGAGGTAACCACTGTCTTTGACTTTGTGTTAATGATTTTCTTGGTTTTGTGATTTTACCCTAATAGTATATGCTGTTTACATGTAAATTTTATCTTGATGTTTTTAAATGCTAACATACGAATTTTTATCTTACATATTTGACTTAACAAAAATAGGTGGATGATCAGTACTTTCATTCCATTTTTAAACCAGAGAGGAATTTATGCTTTAACTCTGTCCTAGTTATTTATTGTTGAATAGCAGCCATTACAAAGCTTAGTGGCTTAAACAATAATATTTTATTATCACTTACTATCACTTAGCCAGACAAGTTTTTTTTTTTTTTTTTTGTCACTTTTTTTTGTTTTGTTTTTGTTTTTGCGATCTCTGACCCACATACTATTCCAGACAAGACAGGCTGTGTCTGGAGTCATTTGAAGGTTCAGTTAATTGCATATCTGGCACCTTGGAAGGAAAAACTTAAAAAACTTGGAGCTGAAGGAACTCTATTTCGATCTCCATGTGATGTCTACACATGTCCTCTCTAGCATGTCAACCTCAAGAGATATGGATTTCCTTCATGATGTCTCAGACTCCCAAGACATCTGTCCCAAGGAAAGAATGTCAAGACAAAACCATTTTGTCTTTTATGATGAAGCCGTGAAAATCAAGCAATGTCAGTTTTACTGCATTTTATTCATTGGGGCAGTCACAATGTTCCATCCAGCTTTAAGAGGACAAAAAGTAGGTCCTACATGTTTATGGGTAGTAGAAAGGAGACTGTGTGAAACCAAATATATCACCATGACTACTTTCAGAAAATATAGCACAATTTGTCCTCTGGTCAAAACAATTTATACTCCTCTTTACCAGCAAAATGAAATCAACCCTTCCCCAGGATATTTCATCTCTTTATAATATCAGACTCAAGGCTTGAGGTCCAGGATTTCATACTATAGATAAGGTTTATGTGTGGATGACATCCCTCGGTTGCAGTTAATTTTAAATTAACTAATTTTAAATTAACTAATTAACTAATTAACTAATTTTAATTAACTAATTAACTATTAAAGACCTGTGTAAACTAAAGATATAATTTATGTGCACACGCTCACATACCTCCCCCGCACACACAACTGACATACAATAGTGGGACAGTCAGATGATAGCAATTATAGACCATTCTACCCAAAATAGTGAAAAATACAAGGTGCCAGAAGTCATTGACCTGTAGTAATTCCAAAATGATGCATTTCGATTCCGACTAAGTTCTACTGTTTGGAAACTATCTGCAATGGCTCTTCAACCTCTGGATTCTTGGTTCTTTCTTCTAATCCATCCTTTCTTTTCCATAAGAAAGAACGATACTTACATCTGAGTCAGTTTTGTCAATGATAGTTCCAGGGTCCAAAGACCTTTTTCTGATTTTGTACAGAGACCTGTCCGTTTTTGACCTAGTTGATGGTGTTTTGCCAACATAATTCTTTTTAAAGCATTGGTGGTTCCTATAATTCTTATTATGATTCACTGTAGTAGACTAAAGCCACACCCCCAAATCTCTTCAAAACATGCCTTTTCTGTTTGGCTTTCCTACAAGGTCACTAAGGGACAATGCTCTTAAGGCTTTAAGAAATTCTATTGCTTAACAGAAAAGATTTGTAAGACACGTTACGATGATCCTTAAAGGAAATTCTGTTTATGCCACCTTCCTTAAATCTTTCCCAGATGTCAACCAAAGGCTGTAAGTCACATCTTATCTCATGCCTTTTTTTAAACTTGAGTAGAGTTGACACACAATGTTACATTGGTTTCAGGTGTACAATTTAGTGGTTTAATAACTGTATAAATTATCCTATGCTCACCCAAGCGTAGCTACCATCTCCCACCATGTAGTGCCATTACAGTATCATTGACTATATTGCTTATGCTGTGCCTTTTATTCCCATGACTTATCCATTCCCATTTAAACTATTTTCTTTGACAGCACTCTGGATTTTATTTCTCCCCAGAAGCCATTTCTCAATTTTAACATTGAGAATATGATCATCAGAGTAAGAATCGGTTTTATTTTAGGTCCATGCAGATCGCGGTGCCTTTCTCTCTACCAGTTATCTCACTGGCTTATCTCTCTTTTATTATATTGTATTCTCCAGTCCTAAGACAATCAGCACCTTCAACTGTCTGCCTAGTTTAATAGGTACTTTTTCTGTTTTCCATGTCACTGCAGGTAACAGTGTCATTAAATTTCCTGTCACCACAGGACAAGTCCCCATTTCCTACAGGTCCTGAGATCACTGCCCTCACTTTTAGGTTCTTATTGACAGCCTCCTCAAGACCCCTCAGGCTTTTGCTAAGTTCCTTTAAGGCAGCATTTTTTTTTTTTTCCTGTGACCTGGCCTGAAAGCCATTTCCACGTGTTCTAGCATTACTCCTCTGTCACGTACCAAACTGGCTTCCAGTTATTATCGCTGTGTGGCATGCCAGCACAAATCTCAGCAAATCAAAATAACCACATATTAGATTATTATCTGTCATGATGTCAAAGATTAGCTGAAGTTTCAGTCAGATTGTGGCTGGGGCTGGAATCTTCTGAGATCTCTCTCTGCTACACATCAGTCGCCTGTGCTAGGAAACTCGAAACAGTTGAGAACAGGAATAATTGGGATTGCTTGAGAATTTCTCTCTTTTCGTGACCTTTCTATATGGTTTCTCCAGAGCCAAATAGAAGCCATATCAACTTCTACAACCTTGTATCAGAAGACATTAAATGTAACTTCTGTGACATTCCATTGGTCAAAGCAATCACAAGGCCTGCTCAAGCTTAAAAGAAGAAAAAAGTACCATCTTTGGAGAAGGGAGTGACCAAATTTTAGAGGAGCATAGGAGATCATAAACGTTCTGGTCCTTAAATATATATATATATATATATATATATATATATATATATATATATTTATGGTGAATTTATGGTGAATTTCAATCCAATCTCCATCCAAGGTAAGTATCATTGTCAAGATTTTACCAAAAACCTTTCTTTTTATGTCATTCTCTTCCTTCTAAATACTACCGTTAGAAATATCTTTAGTAAAGAACAGCCTGTTAACAGTGGACTCTGAGATTCTCCTTGGTAGGAAATGTTTCTGTAATTCTCATACTTTAGAGGAAATGTAGACATAAAATTCGAGAATGACAGTTATTTTTCCTCAGGGCTTTGGAGATAGGATTCTACTGTATATCACTATTCTTCTATTGGTTTCTATCTTGATTTCTATAGCTGATTGTGAATATTATCTCACCAGTACCTTTGGCTGCTCGTAGTTATTCTTTACTTCCACATCTTTCTCTTCATCTTTGCTGTTCTGTAAATCATGTTATGAAGTCTCTAAATGTCAGTGTCTTTTCTCTCTTTTTATTCTGCTCGGAATTTATTGAGCTTCCTCGATATAAGAATTGGTAGACTTCATCAATACTGGGAAGTCTTTGGCCATTATCTTTCCTCATATGTCGCTTTCCATGTTTTCTTTCTACTTTTAATTCCCATTAGATTCATATTAAAAAAATCAAAATAAATCAAAATTAAAAAAAGATTCATATTCAGTTTTTTCACTCCCTACTCCATATTGTTCGTTCTTCACTGCAAGTATTTTTCTTATTTTTGTGTCTGTGAAATTTATTCTGAGTTACTTCTCCTGACATATGTTAGATTTTTTTTTTTTTTTTTTGATCGTCTGTATTTCTCTCTTTGGTTTTGTTTAGCCAATTTAATCTTGTTATTAAATTCCCAGTATTAAAAAAAAATCCCAGTATTTTTTTTTTTAATTTTTATTTATTTATGATAGTCACAGAGAGAGAGAGAGAGAGAGAGAGAGGCAGAGACATAGGCAGAGGGAGAAGCAGGCTCCATGCACTGGGAGCCCGATGTGGGATTCGATCCCGGGTCTCCAGGATCGAGCCCTGGGCCAAAGGCAGGCGCCAAACTGCTGCGCCACCCAGGGATCCCAAATTCCCAGTATTGATGTATATTTTAATATATTTAAAAAAACTTATTGCTTCTTAATTATTAATATGTCTGTTATTTTACACTCAATTTGTTCTTTTTTCCAGTATGTCCCCTCAATATCAATAGCTTCATATTATTTTATACTACTTCTACCTTTTTACTTCTTAGCTACATTAAGCTTATTTAATTTTAATATGATAGGAGAGAGGGCATCCATTTTGCTGGTCTGGTTTTATAGATTTTTTAAAAACATTTTTTTAACTAACTTTCATGGCTTGTTTTTTTAAGGACTTAATGATAACTTTTCTGTAACCACACTTCTCTGGAATTATTTGAACCCACTGTCTTAAAGAGAAATTATATTTGTACCTGTTATGTTTCTGCAACTTTAATTACCAGTGAAAAATTAACTGAATTTTTTGCATTTCTTTTGAAGGGAGCATAAACATGCATGAATTCTAGACCCAAATACACATGAGGGATAGCCTGAGTTCAAGAGTCTTTTTCCCATCCTCTTCCAGTTCCTTCTTCACCAACTCCTTCTCTTCCATTATCTCCATTATAACCCATAAGGATGTCACACTCTTATGAGTCTCTGCTTTGAACAGTTGCCTCTGATCTGATCACTATTCTATTAGCCTCCAATTTTGCATCTTTTATTCAATAGCACAGACTCTCCCACCTGTACCATAAGCGCTCTGGGTTGGGTGGCCCACCCATAGTTAGTGCCCATCACTGTGTACTGACATGTCTTCAGTGAAGATTCAGACTCTGGGATCAGCAGAGGCCTCAAAGTCAAAATATGAATCCAGTTATAATTCGCACCCTTAGATTAAATTTGTTTTATAATGTTTGCCTTTCATGAAAGACCAGCTCAAACATGTTTTCTACTACATACGGCATTTTAGGGATAGTATATTAGAAATGATTTATCTGAACATATAAATTGCTACAGGATTAGAAGCACTGTTTTGACTATTTGAGCCTGTGTCTCTGATAATCAGTTTTAATTATGAATTAAATGAGAGCTCTCTCTAATAACTTTAACTTCACCCCATCATGTTGATATATTAATACATATATTTGGGAGGAAATTTTTCAAATTCATATCTTAGTTTTGCATTCACTACATTCTTAGTCTTTCACCTCTGTCTTTATATTATCATTATTATATTACATTATGTTATTATAGCATAAGACTTCTGGCCCTATGTTACTGTCATTGTCTTATCTTTGGAAACTTTGTGCCCTATAATTTCCTCTTCCACATATTACATCTTCTTTCATAAACGAATTATCTGAAATAGTTTCTCACATTTTAGCTACATTAAGGTTTTTGAAGTTTTATGTCCTTAGGGGCCCAGTGAAGACCAATATGGTTTCCTTCAATGACCAATGCCACCTCAAGGTCATCAAAAGCATATTGCTTTATGACACGAATTTTCCTGCAGCTAGAGACTATAGCCCTCAATTCTCTCTATTTTTCACTAGCACACCTATTCAGCTTTCTTTAGTTCGTAGCATTGTAACCTACTTTTTATGCTGTCTCCTTTTGCTTTTCTTTTTTTTTGTACAGTATCATTGCTCTTCATTAGATCAGAGCAGTGTGCCATCATTCATTTTACATTCTGTTTGCTTGCTTGCTTTAAGGCCAAGTTATTTGTTCTGATTATGTACTTCTCTATATTTGAATTTATGGATATCCTCTAAAGCAAGAAAAATGAAGTAAACGACAGTTCATCTGTTCCAATATATTTGGCTCACCTCCACCTCGCTAAGCAGATAATTCTACTCAGGAAGTAGCTCCATGCATTCTCATTCTTCTCAAGACAATTTTCCATATGGCTTATCTTTTCTGAAGAGATTCAATCTGATGTCCGTGCTGGATATGGATGTCACCCAATTGCCTTACTTGCACACCAGCAGAAATAGCTATCACCTTGAATCTCATCTGATAAAGCTTGATATATTTCATCAACTCATTCCCTTTAAATTTCCCAAAGTTTTATGTAACAATAGAATATTTCTGTTTTAGACTTCTCAGTTATTTCTGTTAACTCTTTAGTTACAGCTTTGAGAGCCAAACTTCAATATCTTCTTGCTTATGATATTTCCTCAGGGGGAAAGTATTCAATTTGTTTTTTTTAAGTCTCACCTATTTTCTTCCATTTAATCACTTTTGCTCCCACTAACTCTCATGACAACCAGATTAGCTTTTATATTCTTAGTTTGACCTTGACCAGTAGTTGGTTTTGAACATATATCATTCTCCTCTTTACTTTTGGCTTCCTTAACATCCTAGATGTTTGTATTTTACACTTATTTGATGAACACTGAGTAATACAGAATTGTTGAATCACTATATCGTACACCTGGAACTAATATAACATTGTATGGTAACTACACTGGAACTAAACTTTAAACAATAATAAAATAAAAAATAAAAATAAAACCTAATTGGTTCTCTAAATGAACTGGTCTCTTACTTTCCTTCTGTCTCTCTCCTTCTCCCTTTCTTTCCTTCCTTTTCCTTTTTTTAAAATATTCATTCTCTATTCTCTTACTTTTGATTCTGAGACTAAAATATTTTTTAAGACTAATCTAGTTACTCTTTGAATTCATGAGGACATCTGATTCCTAGAGACACACAAATTTAAAATTGCCTATTTTTAGATATTGTGTTTATAATTACACTCAGTTTGGGTTTTTTCCTCAGTCCAAGAATATTAATCATATTCTGCAAAATAAGGACCCTTGGTTGTTTCTGTTTACTGACGTGGTTTATCACTTTTGTGTCATTTAAATCATAACCAAAATCCTACAGTCTTGGTCAGAGCTTAGAGAATTTTATTCTTTCTTCCTGTATTTGTTCCTTGGTTGAAAAATAATTGAAACTTGACTTCTTTGGGAAGTATTGAGAAGAAAGCTTCTAACTTTTTACCTCTTGACCTCCCATGCATGTTTATCTGATTGTAAGATCTGGGGAGAAAATGGTTGCTACATGTACAAAGGAGGTATAGACTCCTTTTGGATCTGTCTTTTGATATCTTCCTATTTTTTCAACATGAAATCATTCTCCAGTGAACCATGGAGTAAGCCGACTGGGGGCTTCCCTGCCAGCAATCCTTCCTCTTGTTGTGTGTGTGTGTGTGTGTGTGTGTGTGTGTGTGTGTATATATATATATAATTTTCATCAGTGAGGAAGCTACCGAAAGTCCACTTGCCCCTGAGTCATATTATGTTCTCCAGTGCAATTACCACAACAAGCATCTTGGTCCTTGTGTCTTTCCCCTGTTTCTCCACTTGGCTTCCTAAGAACTCCCATGGAACTCTTTCAGGAATGATAAGATACTTCATATGATTAAATGTCTACAGATTACAGTCTATTGTCTTTTTGGATTTTTATAATAAATGCCAAAGGTATTCAAGTTGTTAAACTGTATTAAAGAAAAAGAAACTGAGACCTGAAAGACCCACCCACCCCACATTCTATGTGGATGCTAAATGGCAAGAGCGGAGGCAACAACTAAGATCCATCAATATTATATTATACTCCAGGAACATTGCACACCCTTAAAATGCATTTAGGTAATTGAGCTGAAGAGTATGGTGCATTAGTCCTGGAAATCTGAACAATCACAGTCAAATCGTCAGGTGGTAGATGTCAAGATATTTGACATTTTTGCCATTACCGAACTCTCTTGCCGCTAGCGATCCCAAGGCTCTGTGTCTCTCTAGACCAAGGACACTCATGCAAATGATCCACTTAATGTAAGGAATGAAACTTTTGACCATTGTGTTCAGAGAAAATGTGAAGTAGTTTAAGTAGAGAAGTGTGAGCTAATCATCATTTTAGCTGTCTGAGCAGCTAAGAGTCTTTCACAGTATTAATGAGGTTTTAACACTGTTCCTTCTTGTTATTTGTCTTGCTTGTCCTACATTAGTAACCCTTTTTTACCACATTAGAGAGGCTTGGAAATTGCTTGATGAAACACCTATCCACTCTGGTGAAAGTGCTTTCATGATTAGATTTCTGGCTGTGTAATTTTGCTTTCATGGTACTCCATCCAGCTCCATAATCAGAAAGGTCACGAGTGTAGCTCTTTCTAGGCCAGGCAGTGTTACAAAGCTGACACAATGCTGGAAATGGATATCATTATGTGTCACTGATGTGAAAGACTCAGTAATGCTAATAGTTTTAGTAAATATGATTAAGTATAAGTTTATTCAAAAAAAGCACATATGATAATTAATAGCCAGGAAATGGCCAGAAATGTGTACAGAGATGAGAGTTGATTATCATTGACTCAAGCTGTATTTGCTAAACTTTGCTTGGCAATTTTTGTTCACTTTTTCAAAATAACATGATTATTTATGTGTGTGAGTCTATTTTTGGACTTCCTCTTCTGTTTCATTGTTCTCTGTGGCTATGTTTGCATCACTTCCATAGTCTTGATTACTCTTCCTCTTAGCAAGACTTGGAATCAATCGGCACAAATCCTCCAACTTTATTCCACTTTTCAAAGTTATCATGGCTAGTCTAGTTCCTTTCTCTTGTAATGAGTTTTGAGATTAATTTATTGATCTATCAAAAATATAGATACAATTTTATGGTGAATTTATAAATCGGTTTGGGAAGATTTGATGTCTTAACATTAATACTTGCAGTGCATAAACATGACCTATCTCTCCATTTCTAACATCTTAATTCCTCCCTAAATGTCTTTTAGTTTATACCATGAAAATCCTCTAGATATTTTCTTAGATTTCTATCCAGTTATTTGTGATTTTTTGGCACTATTGTTAACAGTATTTTTTATATCTTAATTTCCAGTTGAAACATAATTCAAATACTAGCAACAAGTTAGTATATCAAAATAAAATCAACTTTAGTGCAAAATCTTCTATCTTGTGATCTTGCATAATAGTTACTAGCTCTAAGAGCTTTTTTGTAGACTCAAATGTTCTGTGTAGACACTCATGATATCTACAAAGAAAGACAGTTTTATTTCTTCTTTTCTAATCCTTGTGCCTCTAATTCAAGGTTGAATTTAAGAGAAGAATGTATTTCTGGAACATCTTTTGTTCTTTATTGATCATTTAAAGAAGTGATATTTTTCCTAAGTATTTAAATGTCACTGGTTCCTTGTTACTTATTCCCAAATTTCCTATATTATTTGTCCCCATGTATATGGGAAGGTGGAGTTATGAAACTCTTAGGGGATGAAAAGATGAGAGAACAATGCAGGAAGGATATACAGACATCCACAAAAGACAAAGGGAAAAACATACAAAAATAAACTGGCCTCATCAATTTCAAACAGGATTAGATTATTCATGTTCTCTTGATATACTGTACACTAAATGATATATGGCTGGCAATCCTAGAAGATACTACTGCTGGCCTATAGTATTTGAGAGTAACCGATCTCTTCGTGGTCATTAGACAAGACCACATCCTTATTCATGGTTAATGGGGTTTTGCTGAAAAAGTGGATATTTCAGTTGTTAATCATGGTATCTAAGAATAGATCTAGTGCCAAGACAAAAGAACTGAGGAAGACATTGAGAAAGACACTCATCTGTAAAGCTGTAAGGCCTTAGCACTGGCATGGACACTGGAGATGGGACAAAAGTTGACACAATTTGTGAAGAAACAGCCCTGTTCTCAACAGGATCACTATGGCAGTGGCGCTGCATAGGTGGGCTTATTAGAAATTATAAATTACTCATTTTTTGTTTTATACTTCTCTTTCCTTTTATCTAAATTTGTATCTAATATCTCATCACATTTACTACCTGGTGTTAACTGGTACTGTGGGTAGATAAAGCAAAGGTTTGTGACCACACTTGGGACAAAATAGTAAAAACAAAAATGGTAGCAGCCTGAGGGAAGAGGAGTGCCTTAGGAGAAAATCCCATGAACTCCAATAAAAAGGGTCTAGGCCCACGGAGAAAGTGCACAGAAACCATTTGGAGCAGAAGGCCCCATACCTAGGATGGGCTTCTGACAGATGGAGCTCCTTCATCAATCTGAGATACACTTAACAGGCAACAGTGGGAACATTCAAGAATCCCCAAAGTAAAGCAAGAGCAAAGAATGGATTGATTACAATTTAGCTTATTTAAAAAAATTTTTTTTAAAGATTTTATGTATTTATTCATGAGAGACACACACACAGAGAGAGAGAGAGAGAGGCAGAGACACAGGCAGAGGGAGAAGCAGGCTCCATGCAGGGAGCCCGACGTGGGACTCGATCCCGGGTCTCCAGGATCATGCCCTGGGCCAAAGGCGGCGCCAAACCACTGAGCCATCCGGGCTGCCCACAATTTAGCTTATTAAGAAAAAACAAAAAACTAAACTGACAAAAATAGATGATGGCAGATTCATATTATAAAAAAATTAAGTCATTCTAGACTGATCAATTTAAAATGATCATTCATATGGCCAAATGAAAGTGTGACAGCTAAAGCATGAACAAAGGATTTTTTTTAAAAAAAAAAGGAAATACAACATTCCCTTCCCATATATAAGAGCAGCAGCAAATGTATTATATTACTTAATTGCTATTAAAGGGCAAAGTGTTTTGAATCCGGAGGGACTGCATTCACCTTTGCATCTGACCTATTTGTGCTCATTGTGACACTGCTTTGAGCATATGGATCTAGGAATCTAGACCACCTCCCCAAATAGGCAGGAAATTCCTGAAAATGGACAAGAGAGCTTGCTGATGGTGGGATGCTTTTTGAAACTGCTTGGATGCACGACAATTGCCATGCCTGTAGAATCTCACATCCTGAGTTTGTGTTTGCCAGCTGTAATAAGTCAATCTGAAAATAAGATCAAAAAAGGATTTGTTTTTGCCTGGACTTGTCTGACAAATCACATTCTTAGACTGATCTTGTAGTGGCTGTAGTTGTTTAGATAAATGGCTAAAAACACCTCCCCTTCCCATCCCTACCATCATACATTCAGCAGGATAAGTGTTATGACAACTTTTCTTTATTTGCTCATTCATCATATATTTGTTGATTCCTATGATGTTCTGCTGGCCAGTGGGGATACAGAGGACATATCCTCATCTGTCAAGGAGTCCAATCCAGTGCTCAGAGAGGGAAGCAATCATACAATTACAATAGCTACATTAACAAAGCTGTTTGACCATTGACACCTCAAAATGCTACCATTATCTATTCCTGTCACAAAGGAGTCACAAAAGACTGCTGAATCTATGATATGGAGAGTTGGGTTAGAAGTCTTTCCAGCGGGAAAAAAGTCATGATGCTTATGAATGATAGAGATGCTACATATTTTTTTTCATATTGAACAATATGTGCTTAATATATGGAATTGAGTTAGGAAACTCAAGTTTTTCTGCTCAAGAGATGGCATGCATATTAAACATATATATATATATATATATATTTTTTTTTTAAGAGCAGAGATGAAAAATAACAGGCTGGCAGGTCCACTCTTCTCCCTAACACCCAGTGCAGATATTTCTAATAGAGCCCGCAGACAAGCTTTCCCCTTCCCAATAAACTACCCCCACGAGTCACTACCAGCCATCAGGCTCCCTGTGTGGGATGAGACTCCTTATTTATTTATTTATTTATTTATTTATTTATTTATTTATTTATTTATTTATTTTGAGTGCCTGCTTTCTGGTATGGTAGAGGGAGTCTATCTTTGTTTGGGATCTCTCCGAAATGTTCCGGAAGATAAATAACAACACTTCCTATAAACAACTGAGCCAAGTTTTGGTTTGGTTTTACAATTTTCTAGTGCTTATATTCTGAGCTGTTACTTAGTGTTTCTGCCAGAGCTGCCGAAGTGGAATATGTGCTCGTGAGGGCAGACGATTTTGCGTCTTATTCACTATGAAACCCTAGTACCTTAGTGAACTTCTCAAATCTTAAATGCTTAATCAAAATATGAAACAACTGCAGGAGGCAGGCATAGTATAAGCCCCATTTTGTGGATAAGAAAGCAACATCAGAAGGGTCTCTTGATTTGTTTAAAATACACGCAAACATCACACACACACAGTGAACAGCACCATCCCTTCATCTATGCTGCCTTCCTTTTGGCCCAGTCTAAAACTTAAGGTCACTCAGTACTTGTTGATAGCTTGTTCTCACTGGAATGAGGTTGATAAGGAGAAACAAATAGAGGAAATCCAATGAAACTCAGTACTTAGGGCAAAAAACTGATACACAGAGAAATCTGGCAAGAATTCAGAATCATTACCTTTTAAAAAGATACCAGAACTTGTGCGAGGTACAAGAATCTCCAGGATTCATTAAAGTTGCTCTCTAGAAAACTCAACAGGTCAGGAAACTATTGAAAAAGACATTTCAGAGGCTTTCTTTTATGCCTCATCACTTGTCAGTGAACACTCTCAAATTATTTCAGTTAATCCTCCATTTGTATGAAAACATTTATTTTATTTATTTACACCTACTATCACAGAAATCCATTTAATTGATATTATCCTTAATAAGCATTTAAGAGAAACAGCTAAATGTATTTTCTCATGTCCCACTACCTTCTTTTTTCCTGCAAGTTTATCTCAACTTTTCTGCCTTAAAATAATAATAATTGCTAGGTAAAGAAACTCAATATTTCAACATTAAGTTTGCTATATACTATGAAATAATAAAATGACAAAAGAAGACTCTCGTAAACGCTTAGGATCCATTTAGAATTGAACATACCTAATGTTATGAATATGTATGTACTTGATATGAGTTTTTTGAATTTCTGTCTTTATCAGAACTCTTTTTTTTATCAGAACTCTTAAGGATTCAGTTGGTTAACAGTGGACAGCTACATTTTTCATACCTTCTAATTTAACACAGCAACCTTAAGATAATCTAAAGTAACACAGAAAATAGGGTTTACCATTTAACAGAGATCTCCGCTTACCAAACTCAGCCACACAACCTTCTTTCCCTAAGTCTATCCAAAACACAAAGCTAATACAATATGGGCGTAAGCTCATTGCAATGACACCCAGATGTACGGTTTCCCCAGAGCTCTTTGAATTTCATTTACTTTCTTAGAGCTGGGAGAGGTGAGCAAATCACCAATGATACTGAAAGTGTCATCTGTGTATTTCTTTCTATCCTTTCTTTTGTTTTTTTTTTTTGTTTTTTTTGTTGTTTTTTTTTTTTTTCTATCCTTTCTTTTGAATACAGAGAAATGGTGGTGAATTGCTTGGGAATGAATTCTATCCCAACTATCCCCTGTGAGCCGCTTTTCAGTGATGCATGTTCTATTTACAGTGTATGCTGGCTTCCAAATTTTCAGAATAGAATACTTCTTGAAGGAACTTGAGTGTTCTTTTCCCCATACATTGATTTTAATAGAGCCTCAAAACAAATTACACAGTTAGCAAAATCCATCCACAATATGTGTAAAGACACACACACACACACACACACAGATTAGCCTATGTTCCTTCAAGGTGTGGTGGATGTAGGCCCAATGTCTACTGGAGGAAATGTCTGTGTTTCTACTCCCCGGGTTCAGAGGCTACAGCATCTACATAAGAGGCATTTGACTCTGGGCAAGTTGTATAACTTCTCTATGCCACTGTTTCCTCTTGTTAAATGAGAATAATAATAATAATCTCAAAGGATGGCATGCAAATAATTTAATAAATATAAAATATTTAGAAGAGTCTATTGCCTTATGTACTTTTATGTAAAGATTTGGTATCAGATTACTAACACACACACACAAATGCTCTCTTTTATTACTTTCGGCATGAATTGTGTTTTCTTCTCTCCTTTTTAAATTGTTCCATTCAAAGTCACAGGGATAAAAGCCATGGGCATATAGTCAGTGATATTGTAATGGTGTTGTATGGGGATAGATGATAGTGGTAGTTCACTTGTAGTGAACATGGTATTATGTATAAACTTGTTAAATAACTATATTGTACACCTGAAACATTGTGTATTAATTATGCTCAAGAAGTATAAAGTGAAATAAAATAAAAATGTTCCAACCAAAGAAACAAATTAAAAATATTTAACATTAACAATTACATTCTAAATCTGTGGAGATTACACATATTCAAATAATGGTTAATGGTCACTTGGTTTGACTTTTAAATCAATATTTCATTAAAAAAACAAAACAAAACAAAACAAAAAAAACACCTAAATGAATGCTGACTACATTCAAGTAATCCACTCTGAAGGTAATGAATGAACTTCTTTTTTTAGGACATTTGAGAATGCTTGAAAAAATCTTACTTATCTTGTGTAATCTCTACACCCAACATGGGTCTCAAACTCATAAACCCAGGAAAAAGAGTCCCATGCTCCACCAACTGAGCCAGGCTAGTGCCTTGAGGGTAGTTTAAGCACAATGTTATGTATACCTACTGAAGTCTTTTCTCTTACTTTATTTCATACTTTATTTTTAATGCATTTTTTATTTTAATCACCCATGATAGACTTTACAGATAACTTTGAATAATGTTTTGCATGATCCTAAAACCAAACGTACTTACAAATGACACATATGTAACACAGCTCAGAAAATTCTTATGAACAAGATTCAAATTCACTCCCAAAACAAATACGGAGTGAAATTCCAAAAGTACGTTATAAAGTGACGTTGCTCAAGTGGATATTTAAGCTCAGAAATATACGTGCACTGGAGGCCTGTGGGGCTCAGTTGGTTAAGTGCCTGCCCTCTGCTCAGATCATGATCCCGCATTCCCAGGACAGAGCCCCACATCAGGCTCCTCCACTCTCTTTCTCTCAAACAATTAAATAAAATAATTAAATAAAATCTTAAGAAAGAAATACATCTGCACCAGGAAATTCACACAATTCAAATTGCTTTTGAAAAATCTCAAACCTGAAAATCCAGCCCAACAAAAATATATAGTTTTTTCTGTTGTGCCAGGAAAAGTGCCTAAACCATAAACATGACAGAGTCTCTGCTTTCAGGGTTCAAAATTTAACAGAAGAGTCACCCCTTAAACAAATAATTATCAAGTACTTAATCGCTAGTAATACTGAAATTGTTATATGTGACCTTAGGCTAGTTGTTTCAGTTATGTGATCTCAGTTTTCATCTATATGAAATAGGAATTATAAAGCATATTTTGCAAGTGTGTTAGGATGAAAGATGTGTAAAATGTTTGACATATGTTAGGCACTCATTAAATAAGAGATATTTAGAAAGGAAGTATTAACGTGTTTTACTGCTACCTGTATTTTTAAGTATTTAGGAAGATCACTAATCACTATTATATAGTTTAATAGAAGAATATACTTGTAATGTTTTCCTATAATTGTAACAATTAGTAAAGAACTATAAAAATGGTGATTTTATGACACAATCTAATATACCATAGTTTTCATTACTCAGAGCACATATGAATACATTTACTCTGCTGCTTACTGTGGGGAAAAGATTGAATATTTTGCATGTAAGAAGGTAAGAAGCAGCCAGGTAAAAACCAAAGCCTACAATGTAGATCTGCTTTGGTGAAGCTTATTATAATCTAAAGAAATTTTTTAATGATTTTTTATTTTGAGGAACTGAGTGATACCTGGGTGATAAATACTAACTCTTTTTCTTTTTTTTTTTTAAACTTGTTAATATTTTGTAGACTCAAATGTCATGTTCTTTTTTTTTTTTTTTTTTTCCTCCCATGTCTTGTTTCACAAACTTTCTCCAATTAAGATTGTCAGTAGGGTCACAAGAATTGGTTCAAACATGATCTTATCAGTGATCTACATTATAGCCCTAGTTCCTCTTTCTGAGTCAGAATTTACATTAGTGGAAAATTTGAAGTAGTGAAATACTTGATCAGTTCCTTAATATAACATATTCAAAATATTATTTGAAATCATCTGAGCTTCTTTCATTCAACACATCCTAATACCGTTGACTTGTCTCTTCCAATTATCTCCTGAATATTACTCACTCTGGACTTTAGTTTTATTTCCTGATCCTTGAGTATATCATATCCAATCAGCAGTCCACCAGTCTGTTCATTTTACATCAGGGCTAATTTCTCTGGAATTCAGAGTCTCTCTTTAGGGGCTATATTTCCTTAAACTTTTTTTGTTGTTCTTGAGAAAGTACATTCCTGAGTATCAGGACTGTACTCAGGAATGAATCCTGAGTTCATAAATCCTTTCAAATTGATTGGCTTGCTAGCTATATATATTTATATATAGCTAGCAAGCCAATATATATATATATATATATATATATATATACACAGTATATTTGTATATATGTGTAATATCTATGTATATATGTATATATAATATTTAAAATATATGTATATAATTGAAAACATGTATATGTAAAATATAATTAAAAGTATATTATAATATACTTTATTATAATATAATAAAATATAATATCTACATATATATTTTAAAAAACAATATGTAGACAGACACCCTTTTTTTTTTTTTTAATTTTATTTATTTATGATAGTCACACAGAAAGAGAGAGAGAGAGGCAGAGACACAGGCATAGGGAGAAACAGGCTCCATGCACCGGGAGCCCGATGTGGGATTCGATCCCGGGTCCCCAGGATCACGCCCTGGGCCAGAGGCAGGCGCTAAACTGCTGCGCCACCCAGGGATCCCGACAGACACCCTTTTTTAAAGAATTCCCTAGAGGCCCTCCCATTAATACATATATAATTCCAACACAACATATGGTTTATATTTTAAGTCAAACTATCCTGACCATGCCTTGCCAATTTGATAAATATGTTTAAATTATATAAGTCCATGTTGGTAGGCAGGTAACACAATTCCTCCTCTCTGGAAGGAATTCTTAGTGATGGCCCATAAGGGAACAAGATAACTTTTATAAGTTGTTTTCCTTACCTGCTACAAAAGGTGGACACTGTCTAAACTCTTAGAGATCTCTCTTATATTCTAAAAGAGTACTTGAAAAGGCAAGAGTGATGGAAAATTTGAGATGAAAAATTGGAAAATTAAAAGAACTAGTTCAACCAAATGATCTAAGTCTATTTCTTGGGACTCACAGCTCTAAGTCATGTGGTAGCTGAGCTTTTTAGTACAGCAGTGGGAGTATGAACCAAGGCAGTAATTTTCATTTAAAATGCCAAGAATATATAGTGCTAATACCAATTATCACAGCAGTGGTCATGGAAACTTTTCACTTCAAAATTACAGCTCCACACAGTGTAAAATGTGTGAGTATAACTTGCTGTTTTCACTCCCTCACACCCCCTCACTCTTTAACCATTTTTTAATCTGTTTCCAGCCACTCCCTTCTGAGAAATGGCCATCTTGAGCATTACTAATGACCTCAAGATGCACAAATACAGTCACCTTTTTAGCAACTCAATTGAAAAATTTGTATTGAATACATCCTATGGTCTCAAGGCTCTGAATACAGAGTCAACCAGGGCAAGAACTCCTGTTCTAAAAGAAATCCCTGCTCCACGAGGAGCCTAAAAACATGTAAATATTTATGACTCAAATCAGTGTGTAATGTATTGATGCCAGTATAAAGTGCTATAAAACTCTAGAGGTAAGATCAATGACTCAAAAAAGAATCTGAATGATTTCACTGAAGATTTTAAATTTGAGGTACACTTTGGTAGAATATACAGTTTCCAGAAAATTAGCAGTAGGAGCCCCCTCAGAAACTTCTGGTGAGGAAAAAAGTTTCTCGACAGCTAAAAGGTGTTTTACAGCTAAAAACACTTAGTTTTTAGTTAAAAACTAAAGATTAGTCTCTCCACTAATCACATCTATTAGTCAGAAAGCATTGTATTTCCAAGGAATAGGTCTGAGAGTTCTAGAATGAAACTCAAATAATTGAGAGAAGACACAAAATACCTATATCAGAAATGAGAGAAGTAATATCACCACAGATTGTATAGACATAAAAAAAAATAGTAAGGAAATATTTTTAGCAATTTTATGCAAGTGAATCTGACAGCTTATATGAAATAGACACACTTCTTAAAAGACAAATTACTGAAGATCACTATATTAGAGTTCCCCAGAGAAAAAGAATCAGTATATATATGGACAGGAAGGGGGAGAAGAGAGAGAGAGGTAGAGAGTGGGGGGAGAGAGAGAGAAGGAGAGGGAGAGAAAGAGAGGAGAGGTATTTGTTGTGAGGAAGGGCTCACATGATTATGGAGGCTAGCAGATTTCAACATCTGTAGGGGGAGTTACCATGTTCTCGCAACCAATGTCTAGCAGTCTCAAGACCCCGTGAGAGCCAAAGTTTTAATTTGAGTCTGAAAGCAGGAAAAGGCCAATGTCCCATCTATCAAATAGAATAGTTCTCTTTTACACAAAGGAAGGTCAGCTTTTTTGCTGTATTCAGGCCTTCGACCGATTGGATGAGGCCCACCCACATTAGGAAAGACAATCTTCTCTACTCCATCTAGCAATTTAATTATTAATCTCATCCCATATACCCTTACAGAAACTCCCAGAGTAATGTTTGATCAGATATCTGGGCATCCTGTGGCCCAATCAAACTGGCACATAAGCTTAGCCATCATGCTCACTCAGGAAAAAAATAGAAAACCTGAATAATTCAATATCTGCTAATAAAATTGAATTTTAGTTACAAGTCATCCTACCACGAATCCTCCATTTCCATGGCTTCCTGGTAAATTCTACTAAGTACCTCGCCAGAAATGGTACCAATTTTACACAAATTCTTCTAGAAAATTAAAGAGGTAGAAATGCCAGCTCATTCTAAAAGGTTGGCATTACTCTGATACCAAAATAAACTAAGTAAAGTAAAATTACAGACCAATGTCAAATACCAATGCAATTTAACACACTTTTGGAAAATCACATGTAACAATCCATCAATCCCAAGTAGATTTTATCCCAGAAATGCAGGTTTAGTTTAACATTCGAAAATTAATTAATATAATTTGTCATGTTAGCAGGCAAAGAAGAAAAATCATATGATCGTCTCAACATGTGCAGAAAAATCATTTGACTTGGGTTAACATTTCCTGATTAAAATTCTTATTAAGCTAGAAATAAAAGAAAACTGTTTCAACCTAATAAAATATATTCAAAAACCATTAGCTTACATCATACTTAATGATCGGGATCAAATGCTTTCCTCTTAAAATCAGGAAAGATAAAGATGCCTTTTTGTGCCATCTTTGACTTCATACATGAGAGTCTAGGTAGTATAATAAGAAAAATAAATACAGACACTCAGTTTGCCTGTATTCACAGACAAAATTTTCAACTATTTAGAATATTCTATAGAATCTACAAAAGTGCTAGCATAAATAAAAAGCACATTTATCATGGTGGTAGGATACAAAAGTCAATATCCCCAAATCATATTTCTGTATAGTAACAAAGAAAAACAGAAATTGTCATTTTAAAAATATAGTTTATGATAGTATAAAAATGGGATTTTTTAGAGATAAATCTGACAATATATGGATAAGATGTGTACCTGAAAATTAAACATCATTGATGGAAATTATAAATGACCTGACGTAAATAGTGAAACTTATCCTGCACATTGATGCAACAATTAATATTTTTAAGATAACAATACTTCCAAAGTCAATCTATGAGCACATAAGTTTAGAAATTGGCAAACTGATTCTAAAATTGATATAAAAATATAAAGGAACTAGAATAGCTAATCTAACTTTGAAAATAATAACAAGGGGCACCTGGGTGGTTCAGCAATTGAGCTTCTGCCTTTGGCTCAGGTCTTGATCCTGGAGCCCAAGTCCCCTCAGTGGGGACCTCTATCCAAGTCTTCCCCTCTATCTGTGTCTCTGCTTCTCTCTCTGTGTCTCTCATGAATAAATAAATATTTTATAAAAAGAAAATAATAACGAATATGGAGGATTTAAGATTATTATAAGTCTATAGTAATCAAGAGAGTATGGAATTCTTTAAAACCAAGGGTCGTGAGAAAATTTTTGCTGGTGATGGATATGTTGCCTTTTTTTTTTAAGATTTTATTTATTTATTCATGAGAGACACACACACAGAGAGAGAGAGGCAGAGACAGAGGAAGAAGCAGGCTCCATGCAGGGAATCCGATGTGGGACTCGAACCTGGGACTGCGGGGTGACAGTGTTTATTATTTTGTGGCCAAAGAGACAGTCAATTGATTGAGTGAGTGAAATTGCTCATCTCTCATAATGATCAGAAAGTACTTGGGAATCAGAAATTCATCTATTTATCACCAAATAGTTAAGCTCTTGTAAAAGAATAGATGGAACTAAAGGATTTGCCACATCAGAAATATTGGAAAACTAGAGATCCATTTCTACTAGTTCCCATACTATTATTAATATATTCATGAAAAAGTGCTTAGTGGACGCCTGGATGGCAGTGGTCGAGCGTCTGCCTTTGGCTCAGGCTGTGATCCCGGGGTCTTGGGATCGGGTCTCATGCCCAGCTCCCCGCAGGGAGCCTGCTTCTCCCTCTGCCTGTGTCTCTGCCTCTCTCTCTCTCGGTCTCTCATGAATAAATAAATAAAATCTTTGAGAAAAAAAAGAAAGAAAACAAGCTTACTTTTAGGCCAGGGAAAAATGTCTCATATTAGAAATATAAATTTAGAGTGAACCAATGATTCCTTTTGAGAGTTGGTTTTCAAAAGAAGGGACAAAATGCCTAATCGTTTGCCAGAATTATTATTTATCTCCCCCCCCTTTACAGCCATCCAGTAAAAGTAGGAGGTCACAAAACTAAATTTCTTTATGCCTATGAAACACTGTGACATAGATAATCTTAGCCAAGAGTAACAGTGAAGAATATCAGGGCTTAGGAATAATAAATAATTTGCTTAGTTCCTAGTGAGTAAATGGCGCAGTTGACACTTAAACTGAGAACTTGCTGGTTCCCAATCCATGACCATCTTTTCCATTATAGGTGGAAACTGTGGACAGCATATCTAGGAATATTGTTCTTTCAATCCTATGATAAATGGCTTCTACAATTAGGCTACAAACAACAATTTATAAATGGTGTTCTCTCTGATTTTACTATTTTTCTTCTAAGGGCATTTACTTATTAGGAAGGCACAAGTTTTTTTTTTTTTAAGTTTAAATTATGCCTCAGGTGGTCACTTCTGACCATTTTCTTTATACACTACCGACTTTTAGCTCTTGGGCTGAGATTAAGAGAACATTTTGTGTTGAGATGGACCAGAGAGAAAGAGAAGGAGGCAGGAAGTGAGCAGAAAGAAATGAGGCCTGCTGAAGTCAACGTGTAGAAAAGTTAAGTGACTTAGGAATTCAGGAAATATAAAAGAAAAACGAAGTGATAAAAAGAGGACTCAAGTTGAGGCTTACTCATGAGTTTTTAAATTAGGTCATCATCAAAGTTAGCAAATACAATTTACTGGCATTTGAACCAGCAGTGGCAAAAATATGAATCTAGCTTTTTTTTTTTTTCCCCCTTCAAACTACTAAGAAAAGCAGAAGAAAGGGTGAGAAAAGTGAGAAAAAAAGAGTGCATTTCTCAGGAGTAAGTGAAAGATGTGCTTGAAATAGAGATCACACCAGCATCGATGATCAAAGAGTTGGGTGAGGCCAAGGAATAGCAGGAGCCTGGGCAGAGCCGAGCTGCAGCATGGCTTATGCACACACCGTCGGCTGACCCCACGCTCACAGGCCCCACAATCCTGGGAGAGGGGACCTCGGTGGTCATCTGGTCAAGAATTCTCGTTTGCAGGTGAAGAAGCTAATGTCCAGGGATTTAGCCAAGTTAACCAACTCATACATTCCCATCAAATTGCCCTTAGACCATCCTGCCTTTGTTGGTAACCAGAGGTGGCTTGTACTTGGTTTAATTTTAATGTGTATGTGCATGCGTCTGTGTATCCTTTCAGTGAAGGAGTAGAGGGGGCATGTGACCAAGAGAAAACGGATCTCATCCATCTGCCTACCAGTTATTTTGACCATATGGCAAAATACAAAAGTAATATCACCCTCGCTGGAGCCCTTAACTCTGCCCCATGTCCTCTAAACCTTTGAGCTCATGGGAGGATGAGTCTGTAACGTATTTCCAGCTGCCTGAGAAACCCCTAAGAGGAGGATGTAGGGATCAACTAGCTAGTGACTAATAGATGGAAATATTTTTCCCCATGTAATGCCTCAAATGACATTCCCCTATTTTTCTTTAATTCATCGTAATTTTCAAGTGAATTATATTGTATGCCACTGAAAAGCCTTCCAAGAAGTATCCTGAATATAGGCTATGAAAAGAATACATAGGCTGGCCTGGGAGTCAGAGGTTTTATATCAGTTTTACCATATATTTGCTGTGTGACATTAGGTTTTTTGTTTAATGTCGCTGTGCTGGGAGGTTTGTTCAGAATAATGAAACAGATGATCTCTATTATTTCCTCCCACTCTGACTCTCTGTAATCTATTTTAAAATGATACATAACAACTTTCCATAGATTCACAGCAGCCTGGAAACTCCTCTTCTCACTGCCCACCACCCACATCTTATTCCCAATTTCTGTCGCTCCATCCACACTCCACCTCCACCCAACCACCTTCAAGCAGAAACCAGTGTGGCACGGACTGTATTCTACAAGATGACCAGGGCGAGGGCTCTTTATGAAACCTGTGGTATGTGTTAGTCTTTGCTTATTTATATAATAACTATTCAGATCTTCAAGAATGCAGGTTATAAATGCCCACCTAGCCAAATAAAAATATGTATCTTCAGACTATACTCGAAGACCTGGAAAAAATAATGTATTTCTACTGTTGGGGAACTATTTAAAGATAGGCCCTCATCATCACCAATGGCAACCTTTTTCATAAAAAAAACAAAAAAACAAAAAACAAAACAAAAAAACAGGAGCATATATTTAATCATTGGGACTGATAATAAAAACACAGGAAATTCTGATTAAACATAACTTTTGACAAGAGACTGCTAATAGTAGTTGCCCTCCCCACACTCACAAATGTTTAGTCTAACATATTCTCACAAAATACCTGACTGAGAAAGGTGTCCCACTACGTTAGCTGGCAAGATGAAGTTTCAACATTGATTGCATCCCTTCCTTTTTATTAACCTTAGTGAATTCAACAAACACTGATTGAAATCTAGTATACATA
Organism: Canis lupus familiaris; assembly: GCF_011100685.1. Taxonomy (NCBI): domain Eukaryota; kingdom Metazoa; phylum Chordata; class Mammalia; order Carnivora; family Canidae; genus Canis; species Canis lupus. Next base: position 46,001,594 of record NC_049242.1, on the reverse strand, counting down.
GCATCATACAGGCTGCTACAAAGAGAAGGTTGAGTAACGTAGGCTTTTTTTTTTTTTTTTACTTCAAATTCAATCTTTAGCAAAAGAGCCAGAAATCTAAGTAGAAATTTACCAGACACAAATGAAGGCCAAAATAGAGGTTTAAATAACGTGTCTCTGAGAACAGAGAATAAATGGCAACTAATTTTGCCTGAGAAATCTGGACAGTTCCATAAAGGAACTGGTTTTGTTGAATAAGACATTCCCCCCACTCTTTAAGGGAAGGGCGGGGGGGGGGGGAGCATTCCAGATAGAGCAACCAGAGCAGAGAGTTGGATATAGAGCATGAATTTAGGTAGTGGATAATGTGTGATGTTGGAACATAAGGCTATCCAAGAAGTGTTATGGGGGAACTGATAACTTGGATAGAGACAAAGTAGTAAGAAGACTTGTATATCAACCTGAGAAATACAGATGGGATGACCCATGCTAATTATTAAGAGAATCTTCTATATAGACACTTTTCCCCACAGGCTGACTCCTCTCTGCTGTTTTTCAAAAAACAATATCATTTCTTAAGTGAAAGATCCCTGTAGAGTCGATTAATACTATTTTACTTAAGATGAGTCTAGTAATTAGAATCTAACGGAGGCCTAATAGATTGTATATGGTGTTTGTTCTCTTGACAATGATAATTATTTAAGAATGGATATGACCCATGTTGGTGCACTAAGAAGACAGCTGAGAAACATTGTTTTCATGGATAAAAGAAGAGAGACGAAAGCCAGAGCCTAATTTAAAGCCAGAAATTTCTCCTAATTTTTCAATTTGTAAAGCATTTAGAAAAGGGGGGGCGGGCATTTTGTTGAAGCTGTTTGAATTGAGATCCCTTCATTTGCAACCAAAATAGAAGAATGAGGATTTAATATGATTATATTTCATAACGTTACTTACAATTGTATTGCCTTACCCATTTTAGTCCACCTGGAACCACTAGGTCCAAGCTCAGAACCAGGCACAGAGGAGGCCTAATCCATAGTCACTGGCTAGGGAGATTCCATATAGAGGGGAGGGTGATAGATGATATGAGAAGTGGTTAAGGAAAAAGAGGAATTTATTAAATTGCATCTATTTCTAGTGAGAGCAACTAGCTGGATTGCAATAGCACTACATAAATGAGGGACTGAAGAGAAAGAACTAAAAACATGGACGTAGGATGAAGCAGTGGCAAATAAAAAATTGAGTTTTGCACATTCGGGGATATGGTAGGCAAAATTCTAAAGTGACTCCCAAGATTCCTGCTATCTGCTGTGCCTATCCTGCTTAATCCCTCCTCCTGAGTGTGGGCAGGATGTGTGCATTTGACATTCATGTGACTAGGCTACCTTATATGGCAAAGGTGAAGGATTCTTTGAATGTAATTAATGCCTCAAATCAGTTAATTTTGAGTTAATGAAAATGGACACTACTCTGGGTGAGCCTGACCCAATCAGATGAAAACCTTAAAGAAAAAAAAAAGAAAGAAAAAGAAAAAGGAGCTGAGCCTTTGCTTAACAGGGAAAGACCCTTTTGCTGTATTTGAAGAAGACAGCTACCAGGATGTGAGACAGCCATGTGACTACATATATATATTGAACACTTTCTAGGCACCAGGCTGTGGGCTTGGACCTCGGAATTCAGGGTGGAATAAAATAAGCAAGGTTTCTAGTCTCCATTTCTAGGATCACCTCATTAATCTAGGCTCTTATCACTATTTTCCTGAGATAAATACTGTCTTATTAACTATTTTTAGGACATTCTTCATCTTTCAGTGCAAATTGTAATTAATGAAAAAAATTAATTTTCTATTCAAATTTGAGTCCTCAAGATCAATACCATGCTTCTTTCCTCTTGGTATCTCTCGGAGTGCCTCGGAAATGCATGGCACTGGGTATATGCACAGTAAATATTGGTTTGAAAACATTAAATTAGAAATCTGAAATTCTTATATTCATAATAAACTTTTTTTTTATGGAAATATAGTGGTATGTGTGTGTGTGTATCACACTTCTAGGTTCAGGCTTTAGCTTCAAACTACATCCCAAATCTAAAGACATCTGACTTCTGAACCAGCTGCTTTCACTACTCTGTTAAAATCTTCTCAGAATTTACCTCTCTATGCTAAAGCCTGCTTATTATGCAAACCATGAATCTTTGCCTGAGGACTTTTGACTTGCAGTAGGAGCATTCTTGACCAGAAGAGGGCAAACCAAGAAAGGTCCCTTTAAGTAGTCCTCAACCACTGATTAACAAATTTGTCAGAAATCTTCCCCAGCTAACTGACCTGGCCCCTTGGCTGGAATAACTCTGAAGTATATTCTATACTTTCTCCCAGAGTTTTCCAGAGGAATAGGGCACCAGGTGCCTGCAAGCAAAGTAACTTATTAGATGACGTGTTCTCTATTGACTTTCTGTCTTTCTTGTCTACTTGTCTCCTACTATGTCTCCTGTTGACTTGCCCTAAGATACTTGCCTCAAAATCTGCATCTGGGGAAGAAACACATATAAAGCCTCCATCTCCGTTGCTACACTTGTTCGAACCACCATTATCCCTTGTCTGGATTTTTGAAATAATTTCTGTAATTTTCTTCTTGCTTTCATCTTTGCAGCTCCTAGAAAATGTCTTCATTTCATAACCTAGATTTTTTTTTACAAACTTTTCAAATAATTTCACTTTTTTTTTTAATCAAAATCTTCATTATTCCCCCTCATTTATTAACATCAAAGTACATGGAAGGCCCTACATGATCCAACTCCAGACTCCTCCTCTGACCTCTCTTTCTTCTCCTCTCTTTTGTTCACTCTGCTATAGCCACACTGTGTGTTCCTTGCTGCTTTTCCATACAGCAGGCCCAATCTTCTCCCAATGCCATCAGCCAGGGATTTTGTATGTTCTGTTACTAGGGCCTGGATTATTTTCTCCATTTATATTTGAATGATTCTTTCCCTTGTATTTCAGCTGTCTCAAATGCTATCCTCTCAGGGAGGATATCCCCAATCAGAATTAAACTTTTCTGATGTATGGGTCTCCATTTTATCCTTATCACTTTCCAATCTGCATCAAAATATATGCCTCCAGCCTAGAACTCTGATTCTAAACTTGTATATCTACCTTCTTTACTTCTCCATGTGGATGTCTAAGAGATATTTCAACTCAGCATGTCCCAAACTGAACTCCCAAACCAGATTCGCCCATTCAATTGATGGCAATCCTATACTTAAATTTCCTCAATTGCTCAGGTCACAAATCTCAAAATCAACCTTACTTCCTTCTTTTGTTAAACCCCAGGCCCAGTAGATCAAAACTTCTGTTGGCTCATTATTTAAAATATATTTATAAATTCACCACTTGGCACATCCAATGTTACCAACAGCTTGAGCCACCATCATCTCTCATCTGTATTATGCTATGACCTCCCTGGTTTCATTGCTTCTACTGTCAGAATTGAGGAGCCAGAGTGATGATTTTCAGACATAAGTCAGACTATTTTACTCACTACTCAGAAACTTCAGGGTTTGTCAGTTTTACTTAGATTATAAATCAAAGCCTTTGCAATGGCCCACAGGACTTTATATTACTATATTCCCCATTATCTTTCTTAACATTTTAGCAGTTTTAGTCCAGCTGCTCCCATTTCTTGGAGTACTGTACCATAAGATATTTGGCAAAATCCCTCACCTTCTTCAAGTAATATCTACCCGGATCATCCTATATACTCTGCAAAAATGTGACTACTCAAGAAATACCAACCTCTTCAGGTCTCCCTCACAGTGTTACCTATTTGCATTTGATTTATCATCTTTTAGCCATACTATAATTCTATTTTTAGCTTTTTAAAATTCTTTCATTATTTGTGCTGCTGTTTTTGACTTTTTAAAATGTCTGCTTCCTTTCAATAAAATACAAAATCTCCATGAAATTTGGAATTTTTGTTTACTTTATTCTTCAAGGCATTCTAAGTATCTAGAACAGATAAGTAAATAGTACATGGAAGTAGTCAGCAAGATATACTGAATAAACTGAATTGTGTGTCTGTGTACTAAAGTGCCACATTGCACAATATATATATATTATAGTCTGTGTGAATGCTATTGTTGGTAAAACTCTATGCACAATCTCAAAAATTGAGAAAACTAGACAAAGATAAAGCTCATCATCTATTTTGTTCCCGGCTGTATCTTCAGTTCCTAGAACAATGTGTGATATAGAGTAAGCATTCAATTAATCACTATTTAATAAACAAATGAATGATAAAATCATCCATCATAAAAGTATTAGAAGCTTGCAATTCAACAGAGGTTGACGGCTTAGACATTTTAAATGTAGAGCTTCTTGACATTAGCACAGTGAATGAGACATTTACCTATATTCTGTCATATAATAGATAAAATCAACATGGCACTTAGTGAATGTTTATGATTTAGCTGGAAGAGTAAAAACCAAGAATAGTAAGCTATAAATTGTATTTATTCACGTTCATGTTCTTTCAGACTATACTGTACCATTGTTAATAGCCATGAGGAAAGGAAAAGGGGAGAGCAGATCAAAGATATAAAATATATTTTGCTACATACAAGTGAGGAATTGGTATAAAAGACTCCATGAGTTAGGTCTGCAATAAACAGAGTGAAATAGATACTCATTACGTGCTGGATCTCTGACAGGGTCTAGCATATGCCAGAGAAGTCGATGAGTGAGGTACACAGCCATGCTGATATCCTCTGTCAACAGTAAGAAATAAACAGAAATTTAGAAAAGGCAAAAGAACAATTCCAGAAAAAGAGAAAAGGGATGCAATATGCAGTATTCACATTCTCTCTCTCTCTCTCTCTCTCACACACACACACACACACACATCTCTTGTTCCAAATTCTTAGAGTTTCTATACTCTGAAGTAAGATGGTTAGGGTGAGGGTAGTTAGGGAACTTTTATTTTCTATTCCTGCTTATTCATAATCAGATTTCATTCTGCAAAGAATAAAAACAGAGGCTGTAGGTCTACAATTTTAGTCTCAATATGATGCTGGGAAAGATTTTTGGCTATGGTTTTCTATTCTGCACCATTGATTGCCTAAGGCAAATGCTTGTCCACATTAATTTCTCCTAAAGATTCTATTTGTGTTAAAATTATGAAACTTTCAAAAAAAATATGAAACTTTCAAAGCTTAGTCATAATCTATGCAGATAACTGCTTTTTGGACTGTAATGCCCACCTTTTATGCTTAGTCACTAAGCATCAAGTGATAAGGGCTACTGGATAAAAAAGGATAAGAGATAACAGACACCTATTGGTAGGTGGTAGGAATTTTGCAGGATTAAATTGGGTAGTTACATCAGGTTCTCAAGAAACTGATCCAGAAGTCTAAGTTAGTGTGCAAATGACTTATTACAAGTGCTATCAAAAGAAAATGGTAATAGATTGGGGTAAGCAGGATAATGATGAGAAAGAAAACAAAGATTGAATTTAAAGCATACTATTGGCTGCAGCTTGATACCACAGAGGAGCTCTGGAGTGTAAATCAGCTTCTGTCTTAACAAGAGATAAGAGGGCTGGATTATAATACTTCCACATCTCCACATTGGGCCAAGAGCTTCCCTCCGTGAGGTAAGATCATAGATTCTGGGAGAACTGTGATGTAAGTTCCCGGGCACTTCTGGGGGTCTCTGCAAATGGAAAAGCAGCTCCAGTAGCACCAGAATAATCGTCCATAGAGTGTCAAAGATGCAGGTGTCAGAAGAAAAGCTAGGGAAATGGCATAAGGAAGTGGAAAAATGAACATTAGGGGATGTGAATAATGGTGTCTGCTACAGTAGTCGTAGTAGATTTCTTTGACAAGGTAGATTTGGACAAAGACTTGAAAGTTGATGTCATTAGTCAAGCAGAAGTCAAAGAGGAGAGCATTTCAAAAAGTACGGAGATCTAAAGCACAGGCTAATCATGATTTAAATAAGTCCACAAATTCCTTGGGACTTCCTTCAAAAACTGGATCTAAGTTTCCTTTCTTTTTAGCATGGACTGGACTTTGTAATTTGCTTTCAATGAATCCAATAAATCAAAAGTGATGGTATGTGACATCTGAAACTAGGTAACAAAAACCATTGAAGCTGTCTTGGTCTCTTCTTTGATCACTCTTTCTGAGTGAAGCCAACTGCCATATTGTGAGGACACACCAAACAGCCATGGGAAGAAGCTCTCTGGTGAAGAAGTTAGGCCTCCTGCCTACAGCCATGTGAATGCACCATTTTGAAGTAGATCCTCAAAGCCTAGTCAGTCTTTCAGATGACTACAGCTCTGGCCACCCTCTGGACTGCAAGATCATGGGAAACCCTGATTAGATCCACCAATTTGAGCCATTCTCAAATTTCTGACCACAAAATGTGAGATTATATAAATTGGTTGTTTTAAGCCACTGAGTTTTAAGGCAATGTGTTGCACAGCAGTAGATCATTCAGGTCCTATGTGGAAGACATACCTAGAAGGTTCAAGAAACATCACGACAACTAGTTTGAAATATTAAAGATTAATTTAGTAACAGGAAGACAGTTATAATGCCAGATTATTCTCAATTAGCTGTATGGTTTATAGTAAATTTTTTGAAACTTAATCACATATGAAAGGTCAGTTTTTCCATATAGGCAACAGTCACAGATTCTTGGAGACCTGGATATGTTTGGGGGACTGAATAATGATTCAGCTTACCAAGGTCTTATTTGCACAAGACAGGACTTGAAAAATTAAGATCTGTGAAAGCTATTTTCTGTAAAACAAACAAGGCAATTGAGTTTCCTTTGCTATTTTTGATTTTTGTTTTTTTGTTTTTTTCTATTCAGCCTCTTGAAAACATATGGTACCATGGTTCTGATTAGGTCTGATTAGAAAGAACAGGCCTCAGCAGGCATGTCTCTAATTTCCTTGGGGAAAGAATAGCAAAACCTCAATAGTGGGGGTTGAATGCTTTTTTGTGAATTGTGTTTTTCTTTTTTCTTTTTCCCTATTTCAAAGGCTAGCAGTCAGAAGACAGAATGAAATTATAAGAATCTATCCATGATTCATGTTGGCAAAATGTCCAAAAGATTCATCACAGGTAGAGCAGGTGTGGAGAGCCAAGGTGAGCCAAGGCTAAGTTGTGGCCCTGAGATGTGGGAGAGAAGCTACGGGCACAGGATGGTTGTTTCCTGGTATTAGAACAAAAGTTCTTAAAGACCCCACAAGGTAGAAAAGAGAATTCTGGGAAAATGCACAGTAGAGGACTATATATATTTGAAAAGTCCCATGTGATGTTAAAATATTTTATATCTGAGAAATGAAAGAAGGTATCATTGTTCTTATAATACAAATCATAAAATACACATACAGCCCAGAGACATTTTCATGAATTGAGAATTAGGGGTTAAAAAATGATTGGGAAATGAGGATCCCTGGGTGGCTCAGTGGTTTAGCTCCTGCCTCTGGTCCAGGGCATGATCCTGGAGTCCCAGGATCGAGTCCCGTGTCGGGCTCCCTGCATGGAGCCTGCTTCTCCCTCTGCCTGTGTCTCTGCCTCTCTCTCTCTCTCTCTCTCTCTCTCTCTATGTCTATCATGAATAAATAAATAAAATCTTTAAAAAAATGATTGGGAAAGACTGCTTCAGAGAAGGTTCATGCTTAATCAATTAAATAGACAAATAGATCATTTGCTGAAAAGCTTCCATATTTGACTACATTTTCTTTTTTAAACTCTTCATTATATTAGGAAACATTATAATGCATCAATTTAAATACAGGAATATTCCAGAGTCTCTATGACAAGTGCAAGCAAGGCAGAAAAATTTTTTTTTTTTTCTGTAAAAGAAAGGCGTTACGATGGGAGAAAACGCATGAAGGTGTCTTTAAAATTCTTATGTATTAAACCTGTACATGGTGCATTTGCACTTAGCATAGAGGATGATGGTTGTGTGAATGTAATCAAACTGAAGAGATAAGGGCAGTTGCTACTGCATGCTTGGAATAGGCCTTTAGGGCGGGTTTATTGAGGTGTGATTGACACAGATGGGATTTAGCTGCTCTTCTAGGAACACAGCTCTATGGATTTTACCAGCTGTATACAGTCATATAAACACTACCACAGGAGAGATGCAGAATTATTTCCAACTCCTCCAGGAGTTCCCTCCTGCAGTTTGTAACCAATCTACCCCTTCTCCCTCCATTCCTGGAAACCGTTAGTCTGTTTGCTTTCCAAACGTGTCAGCCCTCTCCAGGACGTTGTATCAATAAAACCATGTGGTAGGTAGTTTCTAAGTCTAGCTTCTTTACTTGGCATGACGCTTTTGATATGAAATGCATAGTATTGCTTAGAGTTTGTCCATCATTATTGTTGAGTACTCCAAAGTATGGAGCTAATGCAGTAGTTTCAATAAAGCTATGCAAAGACTCACACACAATTTTTTTTAAAAAAATCAACATAAAATGAATGTCATATACTTAAGAAATACAATTAGGTAAGTTTGACATTTGTATGCACCTATGTCAACATCAGAAATCCAGTTACGAACATACAGATGATCTGAAAATTTTCCGTATGTTCTTTTGTAATCCTCCTCTCTTGCCCCGGCCTCATTTTCATGCAACAGTTATCTGCTTTTTTTCTTAGTCCAAGAAGCTTGCATTTTCAAGAATTTTCTATAAATGGAATCACACAGAATGTAGCCTTTTTTTAACGGGCATATTTCACTCAGCATAATTATTTTTAGATTCATCTGTTATTGCTTATATAGTCATTCCTTTTTGTCCCATAGTAGAATTGTATGGATATATTTATGCATTCACCTATTAATGGGCATTTAGGATGTTTCCAATTTTTGGTTAATACAAGTGAAGATGCTGTGAATGTATATATACGTGTATGGTGGACAGCTTTCATTTTGGGGGGTAAATACTTAAAAGTAGATTGTAGGAGAAAATTTAGCTTTTTAAAAACTGCCAAACTGTTTTTCCAAAGTGGTAGTATCATTTTTCATATCACCCATTAGTGCATGACAGCTCTAGTTGTTTCACAACCTTGCCAAAACGAGATAGGGTAAGTCTTTTAAATTTCAGCTATATTTGTAAATGTGCAGAAGTCTCTTATTGTGCTTTTTAGTTTGCATTACCCTAATGACTGATGGTTTCAACCATCTTTCTAACGTGCTTAATTACCATTCATATAACTTCTTTGATTAAGTGTCTATCCAATTTTTTTTTTTTTTTTTTTTTTTTTTTACTGGCCTGGTTTGATGTTGTTGTTTTACTATAATAGATTTGAGAGCTATCTATACAATCTGGATAAAAATCCTTTCTCCGATGTATGATTTGTAAATATTTTCTCCAAGTCTGGACCTAATGTTTTCATCTTCTTAACAATGTCTTTCAAAAAAGAAAATTTTTTAATTTTGAAGAATTCAAATTTATCAATTTTTTCTTTTATAGACTATGCTTTTTGGTGTTGCAGCTAAGAAATATTTGCCCAAAAGAAATATTTGCCTACAAAGACAGATCTTTTCTCGTGCTTTATATTTATACGTAAGTCTGTGATCTATTTTGTGTTGATTTCTGTATGTTAGATGAGGTATGTATGAATCAGTGTTTTGTTATGTTTTGTTATTGTTGTTTCTTCCATGTGAGTATTCAACTGTTACACCACCCTTATCTGAGACTTTTTCCCTTGAATAGCCTTTGCTCTTGCATCCTAGGAAAAACCCTGCTTGATGATAATGTGTTATTCTTTTTATAATTGCTGGATTTAATTGGATACATTTTCTTTCAGAATTTTTTCATCTATATTAATAAAGGATATTGGTTTGATGTTTCTTTTCTTTCAATTATCTTTGTCTGGTTTTGATTTTAGAGTAATTCTTGCTTCATAGGTAAGTTGAAATATGTTTACTCCTCTTCCATTTTTTGGAAGCCTTTCTATAAAGTTGTTATTATTTCTTCACTAAGTATTTGACAGAATTTTCAGTGATTTCATCTACACCTAAAATTTTATTTGTTGGAAGTTTTCAGAAAAAAAATGTCTTTAACAGACATAGGGGATCTCTGGGTGGCGCAGCGGTTTGGCGCCTGCCTTTGGCCCAGGGCACGATCCTGGAGACCCGGGATCGAATCCCACGTTGGGCTCCCGGTGCATGGAGCCTGCTTCTCCCTCTGCCTGTGTCTCTGCCTCTCTCTCTCTCTCTCTCTCTCTCTCTCTGTGACTATCATAAATGAATAAAAAAATTTAAAAATAAAAAAATAATAAAAAAACAGATATAGAGTTATTCAGATTATCTACCTTTTTCCAAAGAGTGTTTGGCATCTTTCAAAATAATAATTCTGTTTTTATTTATGTTGTTCAATCTCTTGGTATGAAGCTGTTCACAATACTCATGGACAATTCCAATATATATCTAGAATCTCCAGTGATATCCCTTCTTTCATTCCTGATATTGGTAATTTAGATATTCGCCCCCACATACATATAGCAATTCTTTGATCATTCATCTGCAATTGGATGCAAAATTACTATGAAGGTCATGAAAGTGGTTCTTGCCAGTGGAAGAGAGGAGTGAAAAAAGTCTTGTTTTATGTATAAATCACAGAAATATATATGTAGAGCACAGGAGTAGTTATACACTATACTGTAATATTAAAATTTCAACAGAAGATTAGGCAATTTTTTGGGGGAAAATCCACTTCAGGGCTAAAAATGAGCAAAAGGTTGAGAAACATTGACCTAGAGCTAATTTATTAATTTTATTGATCTAAAGAATTATTTTTTGGTTTTATCATTTTTCTTTTAATATTTCACTGATTTCTGCTCCAATCGTTATTATCTCCTTTTTATTCAGCATATTTTTTATGTCATTTTCTCCTTTTTACTCTTAAAATGGAAGTAGTGTTCACATTTGAAAACATTCTTTTTTCATATATGTTAACTACTATAAATTTCCCTGTTAGGACTTCTTTAGCTGCATCTCACATATTTTGCAATGTAGACCTGTCACTCAATATTCAGTACACATATGGACTATTTTCTATTTTGCCTTTTGACCTTCTATTTAATTAAAGTTTTTTTTTAAGTTTATTTATTCAAGAAAGTAACCTCTACACGCTATGTGGAGTTCAAACTCATGACCCAGAGGTCAAGAGCCATATGCTCTTCTGACTGAGCCAGTCAGGCACCCCTGACCCATGAGATATTTAGATGTTTCTATTTAGTTTCCAGATATTTGGGAATTTTCCCAGACATCTTTCTCTTACTCTAAATTTCTAAATTAATTCCGTTTTCTAGAAAAAACGCATGTTGATGACTGGAATCACTTAAAATGTATCAATATTTGTGTTAAGTCAAAGAACAGGGTCTATTTTAATAAATTTTCTGTGTGTACTCGAAGAAAACACGTATTCTGTTATTCATAAATGGAGGGGCCTCCATATATAGGTCTATATACCCAGTATTATGTGAAGTAGTTCATAGAATTCAAGTTTTCTTTATTCCTACTGATTTTCAGTATACATTCTACCATTACTGAAAAACTTGTGTAAAAATTTCTCAGTGTACTTATGGTTTTGTGTAATTCTGCATTTGATTTTATGTTTTTATTTCATGTATTCTGAAGGTCCATTATTAGATACAGAATCATTTGGGGCTATTAAATTTTCTTAATGAATTAAAGCATAATCATTATAAAATAATCTTCTTTATCCCTGGTAATGTTTGTTGCACCGAAATATACTTTGCCTGATATAAATAAATTAATTCCAGGGGCTTTTTTATTTTTCCTCAATGCTAGTGTGGTATATCTTTACATCCTTTTGCTTTCAACATAACGATGTCTTTAAGGTGGGTTTCTTGTTGGCAATGGATAATTGTGCCTTGCTTTTATTTATTTATTTATATTTTTTTAATAAAATAAGAGAGGTGGAACACCTGGGTAGCTCAGTCAGTTAAGCATTCAACCCTTGATTTCGGCTCAGGTCATGATCTCAGAGTCCTAGAATCAAGTCCTGCATGGGATTCTGCACTCAGTGCAGTCTGCTTGAGGATTTTCTCTTTCTCTCCCTCTGCCTGTGCATGTGCGTGTGCACTTGCACACTCTCTAAAATAAATAAGTAGATCTTTAAAAAGAAAATAAAAGAAGAGTCTTTGATGAGAAGTTTTCTATATACTATATTCCATATTTTTTAGTTATCTGCATAATGCACTTTGGAGCAAATATGCAATATTTTAACGGGACAGACCTAGAAATAGCAAACATCACCTCTGCCTAACTTGTGCATAAGCACCTTAACTATGAAAGAAGCTGGGAATACTATATGTTAGCAAATTGAATTTAAATAAAATATTAGGAAAAAGAGCCATGACTACTTGTAAATAATTTCCCACAAAAATATATTAAATCTTAGGAGTATTTATGATTATTATTTCTATCACTATGAATAATAGTACATTGGTTTAAACACATTTAGAGTGCTTATGTAAAAATAGGACTCAAATTAGTTCATTAAAATATTTTAGCTACTTAGTTGGAAAGATATTCTGCTAAAAGAAAATAATCTATGAAGTTATTATTAATAGATTTTTAATAAATAGATTACTGTTTAAAAATTAATAAAAGAGGCTGGAAAAAGGTAGCTTTGCTATGTTTCCAGGGAAAGGAGAAAACAGGTTTTGGTGAAAACATAATCTCTGCCACATTATATCTTATGGATCACCAAACATTCACTTTACCTTCCTTCAGTGTATAAAAATATCATATTCATCCTTTTTCCAAAGGGAACAGCACAAATAACTGCTTTGAACTCAAAAGTCCAATATTTCTGTATGATGTGCAATCTTCCCCTGTTAGATCTGTTTGTAGTTCCATATTGTCTGGCAACCTATGAAATAAAAAGTTAGCTCATTTATCTTCTGTACACACGTGCACAGCCCACACATGGTGGTGAAATTGAGATGCTAGCTCCACCATAAGAAATAGTAATTCCTCCCATTCAAAAACAAAACAACAACAAAAAAAAAAAAAAAAACCAAAAAAACCAAAAAACAAAAATGGGAATAATGGAAAACACACAGCATTCACTGGCTCATAGCAATAAAGCCTGGCAAAGATTGCGAAACTCTTTACTGTGGGCAGAGGGCCACAGTAATTTTATAATTAGACCTCATTATTCTGAGTCACATGAATTTCCTTGTCCATTTTTTGCTATGACCCCTGGATCTCCCTTCTGTGTAAGAGATTATCAACCCTTTGCTTTCATTCCTTTTGCTAACATCCCATCTGCCCTAGCCCAGAGTCAATGGTGGAGAAGACTAAACAAAGAAGCAAATTACGAACAGATGGTTCATTAAGGGTCATCGATGTAGGACAAACCTACTCTTCAATTAGCTCACATCCTGAGGTGAGGAAAACTAGTGGAATTGGAATTGAACTCTAAATCAAGTCCCAAAATTTGGGCTTTTTGTACTCTCTAAAACACCAGAATGCTTGAGCTTTCATTAGACAAAAGGTATTTGGAAAAAAAAATAGTGTATCAAATTGATAGTTTTATGAACAGAGGCTTTGCTTTCATGTTCAAAGTGAGCTTCGCTATTTGGTTTATTTTTTTCTGAAGACACAAGGTAACACCACAAAGAAAAGAATCACATAAAATCATCCTGCAGCCTTCATGGGAAAACCAAGAAACTTAGAATTCCATAATTGCAGCTTTGGACCAAGGACAAGGCTCTCAGTCCTTGAATTAGAACCATACAGATCTTAGAGTTTCAATCCAACACACAAAAAAACCCTGCTCCTGCCAGTCCTTTGATGTTATTTTAGAAATTGGTGATAAACTCTTGAATATAAGAACTTTAAAGGGACATTGAAGATCTTCAATTCCAATCTCCTTATTCTATGTGCGAAAGATAATTAATTTCAGAGAGATTAAATGGATTTTCAAGGGTCATGTAATTAATTAATAGTAGAATTTCCAATTTTAGAATTCTTTCCTGTAAAATGATTATCCAACATATTTCTATTGCCTGTCTCTTTTATGGCAGATTATGCCCCCCTCCCAAACTTTTCTGTCACAAAAAAAGAACTGCTTTTCTCAGCCAGGCAGCATCCTTTCTCATCAAACTGGAAAGAACATAGTTTTAATACCAAGTAGTGTCACAGCTCTAGAAACTCATTATTGCTGTCTTTGTCCTGAATTTTCACATAGGAAGAGCTGCCATGGTTTGACAGCTGACGAAATGCTTTACTTTTAAGATAGATTTTGATGGCATGCAGATTTTCAACATTTTTATGCTGATAATTTTTGAAACTATGCAAGAAATAAAGAGTTATTCAATGTATTATTCATAATATGGTATGTGTGATCAAGCACAGAGAAACTGATCCTACTCCTTAAAGTGTTTTGCATACATGCCTAAGTAACATACCTTGTTTTTAGTGTGAGAAGGTGAGAGATTGACTTCTCTAATTTTATCTTGTTCTTGGATTCTGTATTTCCCTGTACTATAACCTAATGGCAGATCTGAATTCATCCAATTATTTAAAAATGTGTCCAGTAACAAGAAAAAAATCATAAAAATGAAATATCGTTGTTGTCCTTTCTTATCAATTTTCCATGTAACAAAAATTATATCCTAAGAATTGTGCTAACTGTAATCTAAGACCTGTGAAAGCAACTTTATTGAAGTATATTGATAAAAGCACTGTCCATATTTAAAGCACACACTTCGATAAGTTTGAGCATATACATGCCCTCATGAAATTATCACCAAAAAAAGAAATGATCATCACAACCAAGATAACAGACATATGTATCATTTCCATAAGTTTCCTTATGTCCTTTTTTTCTTAAGTTTTGTGATAAGAACACTTAAAGTCTACTCTCTTAACAAATTTTTATATGCACAACACAGTATTGTTAGCGTACAGATTGCATATGAGGGCTCCAAGACGTATTCATTTACATAAGTCAGACTGTACTCATTGAAGGAATTTTCTATTCTACAATCTAAAGCAAATCTTAGTGTTTGAACCCTGGATTCATTCCCTATTCAAGGACAATGAACAAGCAATTTTAAATTCATGTCAATATTATGTAGACTGAATAATAATGAGCAGTGACTGTATCATACTTTCCAAAAATGTGCAAAGGTTGTACTAAATAGTCCTCTCATTTTAACGTTAGGTCAGTTCTTAAGGGTTACTCTTCCATGATACAACCATCATTTCTAAAGAACAGAGGATTTAAGTTACTCTCCTAAGGCATTTATTGCAAATGCACTGGCATAAACCCTAGTCCAGAAGCAGAATTTACTTGTTCTTAAAAGAGTAGTCTAGGCGTGCCTGGGTGGCTTAGGTTAAGCTTCCACTCTTGGTTTCCGCTCAGGTTGTGATCTCAAGGTTGTAAGATAGGGCCCAGCATTAAGCCCCACATTGGGCTCCCCGGTCAGCACAGAGTCGGCTTGGGATTCTTTCCCTCCTCCTTTCCCTCCCCTTCTGCTAACCCCCAGCTCTGTGGGTGTTATCTCTGTCTCTATCTCTAAAATAAATAAATAAATAAATAAATAAATAAATAAATAAATAATTCTTTCAAAACAAAAGAGCAGTCTATCAAGCAATATAATTACACTATATTTTCAGCAATTTCATTCAGATGTTTACTCACGTACTATGGGTCACATGGTAATCTAGGCTTTGTAGATATTGCCATGAGTAAGACGGTGTTATTTCTTTAAGGAAACTTAGTATCTAATGGGAGATAACCCCCAAAATGTGCATTATTTAAAAACATGTGGTAGTAATATATGTATGATAATATGGATTTGCTAAAATGCTGTAGGGAAGATTTACTCTCTCTAGGGCAGTAACAGAGGAATTCATACAGGGGGGAGACTATGATTTGGGTCATGAATATATGTTTAATTTCATCAAGTTTGTAAGGAACAAAATAGTAGGTTTATCGCAGAACAAACCAGGAAAAGCTTGGAATTCACTTAGTGCTGCTTCTCCATTTTAATAATGATCAAACTAAAGACCAGAGAGGCTATGAGACATAGCCCAGTTTTCATAAAGATTTTGAAATAGAGCCGTTGCATAATATTATACCTCAGAATGTGAAGAAAGAATGTTGGGTTTTTTTCTTTGAATCTTTCCTTAATAACTAGCCACTTCTTAAAATAAATAAAAAATAGATAACTAGCCAACTTCTTTATTAACAAAACCTGCACTTTTCCCCTCTTCTGTTCACCCCCAGTGTTGTTAAAAGAAGTAACTGTAGGTAACCCTTGGAGGTAACCCCTAGGACTGGAGGGAACTCCTGACAACTGTAAATTCTTTTACCCTTTTAGCAATTACTTTCAGAAAAAAACATCTGATACAATTCTGTCCAATGTGCTGTGACAGAAGTTTTGGGAGTGGCTTTTTGGTAAATCTTTTATCCCTGTTAAAACAGAATATGGTATATCAATCGGGGTTCCATCAGAGAAAGAGAGCATTTGAGATTTGATTGCAAAGCATTGATTTTCACATTTTGACGGCTGCCTAGGCAAGTTCAAAATCCATAGGGCAGGCTGTCAGGTAGGCTGGACCTCTCAGACGGGCGCTGATACTGTAGTCCACAGGTGGAATTTCTTCTCCCTTAAGGAATCTTCCCGTTTATTCTCAAGGACTTCCAGTGAATTGGACAAGTCTCATTCAGAAAGCCCAGAATAATCTCCTTTATATAAAATTCACTGATAATAGATGTTAATCACATTTACAAACCACTTTCACAGTAACACATGATAGATGAGTGTTTGATTGAAAAATATATACTATATAGCCTAGCCAAATTGACACATAAAATTATCATCTGCAGTGGAAGAAAGGACTTCTTTTTCCAATGAACGTCTTTCTGAAATGCCTGGAAATTTGCCAGTTATCTTGCAACTGTGGATCAGATTAAACTGACACACTGAAAATGTCAGAGAAGAAAGATGAAAAATCCTGGATCCTTATAACATTGTTAGGCCACAGATTTAACTAACCCCGGAGCCACTTCTGTAAGATGATAAATCTTCTTTTCTGTGCAAACCAAGTGAGTCAGACTTTTGTGTTGCTTGCAGCTAAGAGCATCCTGTTATACTTCGTTCTGAATGGATCGTCCAGTAGTAACAATCTCAAAAATAGGCATTAAATACAAGTACTTGTAAAATTACAAAGTTCTTACACTTAGTTTTTTTCTTTCTCTTCCCAATCCCCCAATGAGCTTTACTCACAACCGTACCAGGAAAATAAATGTGGCCTCTGTCTAATTTTAAAAGTCTGCCTAACTTTCTGGTCTTAATTGGTTTAATTATAGAATACCAGCATGCTTTACAGTAAGGTGTTTGATTAGTGAATGATGATTTGAGGTCCCTCATTAAATACTATATTCATATTTGGGGATATTTTAATTAGCTAAATCCAAAGGCCTGCCTACCAGCATGTGGGCTCATTTTGAAGTTAAAGTAAACGTGGGGTGTCCAACAGGAGTGAACGTGGAAAGAGTGAGTGCCTACCTGCTGGGAATAACCCAATTTACTGCTGGTAATGATTTGTCCCTAAATAAAAGTAGAAATATCTGATGGACATCAGAAAACTGGCATATATAGCCCTGAGAGTAAACAGGAAGAATGATGCGAGATCAAAGATGACTTAATATATATGTAGATCTACACAGAGTTTAACAGTGGAGGCATGTGTCCTCTTGGCATATATCCAGGCTGACAGAAGAGTTGTTGGAAAAAATTATACCAAGTTGTTAGCGGTGGCTGTCTCCGGAATTTGGGATCACTTTATATTTGTTTTGTTTTTTTTTTCCATTACTTCATATTTTTCTGTAATGTTCATTGCTATTATAATGAGTAAGTGTGAATGAAGTTAAAATCATGTTAGTGAAATTAAAATTAGGGTGGTGATGATTTCTCAATCCCTTCAATAGATCATGATTGGTTAATAACTCAGATACTGAGATCCGATGGCTCTTGATAGTAGTCTTGGGTCTACTACCTATTAACCTGATAATTGTTCTAGTTACATCTCTGTGTAGTTTTGTTGTTTATAAATTGGGATAATAATGGTACTATGTTCACATTGTTGTAGTGAAACAGTGAAATAATGCACATGAACTACACAGTAAGGATCCAATAAAGGGTAGATATTTTGCCACGTTCTATTTAATGGAGAAATAATTGACATATAATATTGTGTAAGTTCAAGGTGTACAAAGTATTGATTTGATACATTTATATATTGCAAGATGACTACCACCTTAATGTTAGCTAACCCTCTCTCATGTCATGTAATTATCTTTTTTTATAGTGAGAACATTTCAGATCTAATGTCTTACCAACTTTGAAGTATATAATATTGTACTGTTGACTATAATCATTATGCTGTACATTAAATCTCCAGATTTTACTCATCTTCTAACTATAAATTTGACCTCTTCCCAAGTGCCCTACTCCCCAGACCTTGGTAGCTACATTTCTTCTCTTTTTTTATAGGTTAAGCTTTTTTAGATTCCACATATAAGTTATACCTTACAATTTTTGTCTTTCTCTGTCTGACTTATCTCACTTAACATGTTACCCTCAAGGTACATCTATATTGTCACAAATGATAAGATCTCCTTCTTTCTCATAGTTGCAAAAATATGGTCCATTTTATATTTTTATCTATTGATATATGTTGATATTTATCAATCGATCGATTGATAGAGAAATATTGATATATATCACATTGTCTTTATCTATTTAATGGGATTTGATTTATCTATTTCTAGAAAGCAGGGGAGAAGCAGAGGAAGGAGGGGGAAGAGAGAGAGAATCTCAAGCAGACTCCTCCACTGATCCTGGAGCCTATGATTCAGGGCTTGATCTTACAACCCTGAGATCATGACTTGAGTTGAAATCAAGTGTCAGACACTTAACCAACTGAGCCACCCAGGGTCCCTGTCCATTTATCTTTTGATGATCACTTAGGTTATTTCCACATCTACTTTAGATACTGTGGATAATGCTGCAATAAACGTGAGAGAGCAGACAGCTTTTCAATAGCTTATTTTCACTTCCTTTGAATATATACCCAGGAGTAGAAGGGTGGGGTCATATGATTGTTCTATTTCTAACTTTTTGAGGGATCTCTAAACCATTTTCCCCAGAGGCTGAACCAATTTATATTTCCATCAATAGCACACTAGGGTTTTCTTTTTCTCCACATCCATGCCAACTTGTATCTCTTGTCTTCTTGATGACAGCCATTCCAACAGATGTAAGGTGATAGCTCATTGATGATTAGTGATGTTGAGCATCTTGTCACTATTGTTTCCTGATAATTAGTGATGTTGAACATCGTGTCACTATCGTTGATGTTCCTGGGTCATGAATGAAGTTTTACCTTTGTAAAACAAACAAACAACATACACGTGCATGTATACGCCCATGATTAAAATCAAACCTTTTAAGCACTGGAGCAGAATATTAACGCAGCAGGTTTCTAGGGCAGGCACCAATGACTCTTTAAAACACCTGGCATCCTTCTCTACTTGATGTGTAACTTTAATTACTATCATAATTGTGGGGCCCCAGTTTCAGTGATTGGAATCTATATCAAGAAACTTTTCACTTCTAGGCTGTAGCTTACCAATTCTTATAACAGGCTAAATGGTTAATATCTCAGATACTTTCAACATCTAAAGTCTTGCTATTTACATGTTTGCCCAGTTGAATAGAAAAAAAAAAAGGAGCAACAACTCTGACAGAAGGATAAATTATAGGTGAGAATCAATAAATCTGTAAATATTTATTGAGCAGCTGACAGGTAGGGTATATAGGAGATATACATATACATGTACAGAGATCTTTATATATTAAAAGAGAGAATGCATATCCCAATATTTCTCCTCCTACCCAGATAGTATAAAGCTCTCTCTCTCTCTCTCTCTCTCTCACACACACACACACATACACACACTATAGGCTATAGATAGAGATACCGTGACAGGAAGGATCTACACCGTGCAAAAATTTTAGATCTCTTCACAAAATAACACACATACTTTTGTTTTTAGTTGTTTTTTCTGAGAGGGGAGGGTACAGATATCGCAGAGTTTCCACTGTCCTAGAGAAAACAGAATTGTGCTTATGTTCCATAGTAGCTGTTCTGTGCAGCTAATTACACTGGTTTACTGTGGGTATCAGGTGTGGTAGAGGACAGTGTGTCATGCTGCACTGACACAAACTATCGATGACTGAAGCATTCACAGAAGCATGCAATAATATCCCAGTCTTGATTCTTTTTAAGAGTTTATTTATTTACTCATGAGAGACACACAGAGAGGCAGAGGCAGAGGCAAAAGGAGAAACAGCCTCCCCGTGGGGAGCCTGATGCTGGACTCAATCCCTGGACCCCTGGGATCACACACTGAGCCAAAGGCAGAGACGCTCAACCACTGAGCCACCCAGGCATCCCCAGTCTTGATTCGACTTGCAGGAATTTATATGTATATAAATTATAATAAAAATAAAAGTGTAAAATATGTTGTGGCAATGTGCAGTAGAGAGGGGATTCCTACTTACAGATTGCAGGAATAGCAAAGACAGAAATAGAGAGTAGATGGTGAGTTCATAACACTTATATTTGAAATATATGATTCTTCTATTTTTTTATGGTCAAAATTGCTGACTCTTGCCGTTATATATGCTTCAACGTTATATATTACATAATCTAGGAAACCTGTGTTTTAAGAAAAGTGTGTTAGAGAAAGGATATGCTCTTTTCTGTGAAGAATGGACAAATTCTAGATAGACAGCATTTGGGGAGGAAGTTGTTGGGATCAGAATATAGTTCTGGCCCCAGCAAGCTTATGTAGAATAGATCAAGCCAAATACAGCCTGTCAGGTGATCCCAGTGACAGAGACAAAAATCTGCCCTTCCTGCTTAGCTAACATATTCAAATTTTAAGGGAGGAAATGGCTTGGTATTTAGTGGTAGTTGCCTTAATTACTTGCATTCGTTATAGCCTACTTGTGATCAAGTCTCTGGGTATTTTGAGGAAAGTAAAAAGTCGCTGCGATTCTTTTATTCACGAATAATCTTTCTCTTACCAGGACATGTATTTTATAAAGAGCTTCTCATTACAGTCTGATGCTTCATTCCAATCAGATTGCCCACTACAATTTCCAGGAAATAAGGTGTGCTTCGAGCATCAACATAGAGCTGCTTGCTGGATGCCTTATGTTGCCAACAGAATCACACTGAATGGATTTTGTTTGGTGCAAAATCTAAATTCTCTGATGCATTAAGTGCAAATGATGACAAGCATAAAAACCGTGTCTGACTCTTGTAGCTAATGAGGAATCCTGTCAGAAGAAGCAGAGTTTCCATGTTGAGACTCTGCTGGGCTAGAGTAGATAAAACAAAGGCTTTACTCTATGAAAATCTACTGTCACAGCTGGTCTACTGCTTAATAGCTCTTTACCTTCAACAATCACTTTAATCCCTCAAACTTCAATTTCTTCATGTACAAAATGGATACAATAACTGAATATACAGTGAATGAGTTCCTATTTCTAAAACCATGATAATATTCCTAATAGTGTCTACAAATGGTAAAGCAAGGTCCATGTGCTTGTTTTGGGTGAACAAAGAGTTTTTAGGTCCTTATCAATTGTCAGGTACTGGATCTACCTCTGGAGATCCACAGGTGAATGCACCAGGGTCACTACTCTCAGAAATCTTTCTAGTCCAGTAAGGAAAGCAGGAAGACATAATTTCCCTTCAATGTGAGAAGGACTAGTGCAATACATAAGATTTATTGAGGTTTTCCTATGTTTTAGGTCCTCTGCAAAAGGCTTTATTTGCATAATATCATGCAATCTTCACATTCTGATGAGTTAATTATCATTTTAAACTTCATTTTGGAAATCACAAGAGTTTCTTAGAAAGGTTAAGGTAATTTTAAAAAATGGAAGAGAAGAGATTTGAATCCCTATGCATTGATCTTCAAAGCCCCAGTCTTAGCCACTATACCGTAGTACTAGGATGGAGGGATGAGAAGTCTGCTAATGCAAAGGTAGCTTACCAGCACATCCCTGAGATTGGGACTGTCTGAAATATATTACTGGAGAATATAATTGAGTTTTATATCACAGAATGAAGATAGGTTACTTACTGTAAACATAGAAATTTTTAGGCACAGGCAAAGGATTTAGTAAAATCTCAGAACTTTGAAATTGTATGGTGTTCTTTAGGAATCACAATAACTTTTTTGTTACTGGAGCATTCTTTGTGAAAGAGGAATAGCTGGTGATAAAGTGGAAGAGAGGCAGGGCCTAAACCAAGGCAATCCCTGTCATCTCTGCTATAGAATTTATCTCTGCCCAAAAGATGATGAGAAATCACTGAAGTAGACTAGGGAAGGATATGGTCAGAATTTTCTTTTCAATATGGCATTCCCCAGGGGTAGAGAGTCAAAAAGGGCATCACAATAGTTTGAGTAATAGATAATTAAGGCCCTAAACTTGGGCCATGTAAGTAAGGACGATGGGTACAGAGGAAATATGAGAAATACAAAGATGTACAATTAACAGGACTTTGTGATTGGTTGGATATAGGGAAATTTTATCTACTAGTCTCAAATTTCTTGCTGAGTGATATAGACAAGTTACATGGTGATATCACGATGTGTAGAGATATGAATATATAAGGGTAGTTACTACTACTATGATCGATGTTACTGAGAGACCAAATTCAACCACAAATGAACAGGTAAATGAACATTTCCCACCTGGGAAATGCTATATCCAATACAGAAAGATCAAATATATTTGTAAATTCCCATTCATCTGTATATGCAAATTTAAAAATATTTAATACGTAGAAAGTCTCAGGAAATGAGGGTTCAGTGTGATAAATGCTATGTTTTTAGTAACCACACAGTTCCAAGAGCCTACAAAATGAGCTCTTAGACATATAGCAAGTTATATTTTGATTCATTCAATATTATTTGTATAACATCTTATTTTTCCCATGAGATATTGAATTTCTTTTTTTTTTTAAGATTTTATTTATTTATTCATGAGACACAGAGAGAGAGGCAGAGACATACGCAGAGGGAAAAGTAGGCTCCCTGTCGGGAGCCCGATGCGGGGACTCGATCCCGGGACTCCGATATCACAATCTGAGCCGAAGGCAGGTGCTCAACCACTGAGCTATCTAGGCATCCCTAGATATTGAACTTCCTAAGATCAACGACTGTCTTACAAAATTCTTTTTGTCTAGCAAGGGTTTTAACTTTTGGAATAGAACTATTTCTAACTAATTTTCCTTTGGATTGATTTAAGTGGGAATATCATCCAGATGAATCAAAAACATTTTTATGGATTCTTGAATATTCTTCAATGTTCAGTTTTGTTGTGTATTTTAGGGTTAAAGAAACACTCGATTTTTTTTAAAAGTATCATAAATATCTCAGTTAGTTTGCAATCATCAGCCAGCTTGTGATTTTAGAGAAAAAAAAAATCAACTAGTGTCCTTAATGCCATCCTTTCCATCAGCCTTATTCTTAATCGGTTAATCTTATTCCCATTGGAACTTTCCAAACTGATGGCAGTAGGTAGGGGAAATCCTGCTGGGTGGCATAGAAGCCCAGGGCTTGTAGCAACCACAGAAAATAATTATCCCTTATTCCTTTTTATAAAGAGACAGAGTCAGGGAATTTAAATACTATATGTTAGGTCAATAAGTGGCGAAACAGAAAATAAAGCAGTGATCTTTAATCGATTATCCATTAAGACTTTCACATATTTTCTTTTTCATTTCTTCTATCAACTCTAGGAGATAAATGGGTCAAATGCCATTATCATCATTTTAACAGTGAGAAAATTGCAGTTTAGAGGGCATCGGCATTTCAATATCGCGTCTGACGTTTCAATATTGTATTCTTTTGTTTTGGAGAAATCACCTTTTAGTGGAGATGGAATTTCTCTGTGCTTGTACTCAACTACAATAATCATTTCCTATTTTTCCTCTAACCAATCAGATTAGATAGCAGCATTAATTATACCCTGTGTTAAGTATTTATATACCCCCTTACGAATAAACATATCCTAGGAAATGTTAAGTCACTAGTTTTTCTTTTTGACATCTTCATTTTTTCCTTACCCTACACTATAGCCTAGGATTCTAGAGCCCACTTCTCAGCAACTGAATTTTTTTCATCCATATATTTCATCCTCATTTTGCAATATCAACTACTGAACTAAGTGCTACAATGTGTAAAAAATCTCAAGCGCCAAAATACCTAAGGAGCAAAAACATCAAGGAAGAAAAAAGGCACACATGCCCGATGTAGTAAGTGCAATACATGACATAACATGGGTGCTAAGGAGGCAAGAAGAAGTGACCTATTAACTTTACCTGGAAGATAAGCATTTTATTTGAGACAAATGTCAGTTATGTTATTTGAATGCTCACTTTGAAATCAGAATTTTGACTGACTCAGTTTAGAGAAGACTTGGTTTCAAGATATCAATCAGAAGAGGCAACCTGGAAGCCGTTCCATTTCCTGTCTCACATAATTCTCAGTTAACAAGCCAATCACACAGCCAGTCAATTTAACGATGGAACGGCTGTGCGCCAACAGAAAAGTAGTTATGCACTACCTTGTTCCAGGACATTAGTCTCTTTACTACTTTTGCCTGCTGTTTACTCCTAAATATTACTTGCAAGTGAGCTTTTGCGTATGTTCTTTAACAAACATTTCAAGGTGATGGAAGCAACCTTTGGCCATTCCTGAAACAGTACACATCCTGGTCAATACTCTCGGAAGAGACCGGTGTGTGTGTGTGGTGGGGGGGGGGAGGATAGTCTGTGTCAGAACTAGGCTCATTTCACTAATTAGGGTCCTGGACCATTTGCAAACAGCTTATGTTTTACTTGACATAACAGTGGATCATCCCTATCAGTACTTTCATATCCTAGTAAAGAAAGATGGGACTTACACATATCACTTGTATGCAAATCATGTCTTCATAAACGTACTTACCATTTCGTACTATTTATGGCATAGGCGTGTGCATGTCTGGCAGTTATCAAAGAAGAGGTGAGCTAAACAACACTGGTTTGTTTTTAAGCGAAGCAACTTTCATAAACCACTCATATATTTTAGTAAATTAGCCTGGTGCACTAGCCACAATGATTAAAAGTTTAAATTTATTATTTATTTATTTATTTTTTTACGATTTTATTTATTATTTATTCATCAGAGACACAGAGAGAAAGACAGAGACAAAGGCAGAAGGAGAAGCAGGCTCCCCATGGGGAGCATGATGTGGGACTCAATCCCAGGACATGAGATGACATGTCATGAGAGACAGAGAGAGAGACAGAGAGAGAGAGAGAGGCAGAGGGAGAAGCAGGCTCCATGCAGGGAGCCCGATGCAGGACTCGATCCCAGGACTCCAGGATCACACCCTGGGCCAAAGCAGGCACTAAACCGCTGAGCCACCCAGGGATCCCACAAGTTTAAATTTAAACATGTATTTATTTACAAATTGTTTCCTTCACCCACAATGGATACTAATAATTAATACATAATTAATAAGTTAAACATATGAAGAGAAGGAGTGTGAAGGTTAGCAGATGATGCCATAGGCTATGTGATGAGCTGGAATTAGTCTGAGCTAATGGGTCAGATTACATGGATTTACATTCTCATACTTTCATTCACTTGCTGTAAGTATGCTCGTAAAGGCTTGTTGACTCTAGTTTGTAGAAGGAGTTAATGGCTAAAATCCCAAATCATTAGGATTTGCAAGATTTAATAAGATCAAGTATATATAATATGTGCCCATAGGAGATAGTCAAATATGTAACATTCAGGGATCTTAAGAGTAGTGACGATGTTAAAATATGTTATTGAGAGTCTAATGCTGAGTGAAATCAGTTAGAGAAAGACAAATACCGTATGATCTCACTAATGTGTGGAACTTAAGAAACAAAACAAACAAGCAAAAGAAGAAAAAAGAGAGAGAGAGAGAGAGAGAGAGACAAACCAAGAAATAGACTCTTAACTATAGAGGACAAACTGATGGTTACCAGAGGGGAGGTGGAGGGAACAGGGGAAATAGGGGATGGGGATTGAAGAGTACACTTATCATGATTGAAAAAAATAAAATAAAATGAAAAAAAAAAGATAATAAAATCTTCCTCCCCGTTATAAAATAAAATGAAATAAAATATGCAACTGAGAAAATTTATTTATTTATTTATTTATTTATTTATTTATTTATTTATTTATTTATTCATTCATTCATTCATTCATTCATTCATTCATTTATTCATTCCACAACCTGGAAAAAGGCATGGCTAGATTGAAAGTGGGTCCTTCAGAATGTCTTTTTTATTTATAATTATTATTTTTTAACTATCATACCTACCAGTGATGAAGTTTTAGGAAAACGGAAACTTAGGTGCTGCTTGTAGGAATAGTACAAATACTTTGAAGTACTATTTATTCAAAAGGCTTAAAATCCAGAAGCATCACCTACATCATCCCAGATTCCTGGTAGATGACAACAGTATCCACTGTAGCTAATTGGAGGCAAGAAAGATTTATTAAAGAGCATCCATTAGCCATAATCCTATGAAGGAGTGAAGAATTTAGCTTGGATTCCATAAATCTTCCCCAACCATCAAGTTGGGAAACATAGACAAGACGACTGAATAACAGTATGCATGAATAACTTCTTCTGGGACTGCAGATCACTTGGTCATCAGGATGCGAGGGGCTGGAAACCAACACTAAACACTACTACCTCTATGCTTGAAGGGGGACCAAACTTCTTGTCATGGCCTTGAACCCTGGAATCTAGTAAATATAGTTTCTCAAATATCAGAGTGCAGAGGGGAATCTAGAAGGGAGTCAGAGTCAGTATTTAATGAGCCCATCTGCAGTACCTTCCTCGCTATTATCATTCTCTTTTGTATCCCGAAGGAGAAAAAATAAATAAACGAGTTATAATAAAGCATAAGTGAAAATCTGTATTATATCACAGTGAAAAGTTTTGAAATAACATAAACACACAATGATAAGAGTACGATTAAATAAGTTATATTTCATTTCATACAAGGATGTAATATTTGGCCAGTTGAAATGCTGTGAGTGGAAGCCATTGAACTGCATGTGCACATATGTGTGTGTGGTTAATGTGATGGCTTGGGCTGCTTTTGTTAAAAAAAAAATAGTATTGAAAGTAGCAAAACTACTTTAAAATTTTTATATATATATTTTTTAATTATTTATTTATTTATTTATTTATTTATTTATTTATTTATTATAGTCACAGAGAGAGAGAGAGAGAGAGAGAGAGAGGCAGAGACATAGGCAGAGGGAGAAGCAGGCTCCATGCACCGGGAGCCTGACGTGGGATTCGATCCCGGGTCTCCAGGATTGTGCCCTGGGCCAAAGGCAGGCACCAAACCGCTGCGCCACCCAGGGATCCCCCTAAAATTTTTATATTTTTAAAAAGTGTGAGTGAGAGAATGTTGAAATCTACAGCCCCCCTGCAAAGGGAGGGAATGTAGACAGAGCCCCATGGTCCCTGCAAATGGGCAGATGGAATGATGACTAGATGACCTGCTCCATGATAATGACGTCTCTCCATGTCTATGAGCAAAGTACGGCCAACGACCCGGCCATTGCTGTATTTCTTTCAGCATATAACACATGCGTGCAGAAATTGCACTGAATTTCAGAAATAGTTTTGGAATGGATTCTGGACATTTCAGAAGGTAGAGTTTCAGAAGTGGTAACAGCCACATTATTTCTTTGGTACCTATTTATTAATGACCTATTATTTGTTAGAATTTGGGAAATAAGGCCCAGATCTCCTTTCAATACATTTTCATAATCCAGGACCCCTGGGTGGCTCAGTGGTGGAGCGTCTGCCTTTGGCTCAGGGCATGATCCCAGGGTCCTGGGATCAAATCCCCCATCGGGCTCCCTGCATGGAGCCTGCTTCTCCCTCTGCCTGTGTCTCTGCCTCTCTCTCTCTGTCTCTCATGAATGAATAAAGTCTTTTTTTTTTTTTTTTCACAATCCGGTATACAAGACAGATATAACAAATGATTTCAAACACCTGTTAGGATTCTCCCACTATCTACCTAAGTTAGCGTAGAGACAAAGGAAGGGATAAGCAGTCAGCCTGCTGCAGGGGGCAGAAAGGGGTGATAAAGGTCTACAAAAAGGAAATGAGCAAGTTTTGACTTACAATGTAAGGCTTAGCCAAAATATAATAGTAATAACTGATGTTTTGGGTTTCTTAATATGTACTAAGCAGTTTGCATAAATTATCACATCGGATCACATCACAACTTACGGTGCAGGTATTATTATTATCTCTATTTTGAAAAGGAGGCAACGAGGAGAGAAGTTCAGAACTTTGCCCAAAGACAGCTAGTTTGATAGGGGAGGGCGCCTGATCTTTGCTAAAGCCCTGGCTTAACCCGTACACTCTGCTGTTGTTCCCTGAGAAGGACGGAGGACTATCCGTGGCAGTAGTCACATGTACAAAAGCCAGAAGTGCAATAGCACTGTGCTTTTGGAGAATAGTAGGTCAGAGGGACGCCTGGGTGCCTCAGGTCATGACCTCAGGGTCCTGGGATGGAGCCCCACGTCAGGCTCCCTGCTCCATGGTGAGCCTGCTTCTCCCTCTCCCTCTGCCCCTCCCTGCTCAGGCTAGCTCTCTTGGGCTGTCTCTTTCTCTCTCACAAATAAATAAGTAAAATCTTGAAAGAAAAAGACTACAGGTTGGGTAATCAGCGGGAGAGGACCACCGTAATCAAGGTAATAGCATGCTGGCAGCCCGATTGAAGCAAACAGTAAATTTTATATTTATTATTTGGAATCAAGAGGAGGTGTCTTGGCTGAAGATAATCATCTGGAAATCCATGTTGGGAGTGGAAATAATTCTAAGTGAGGAAAAAAAGAAAAATTCCGATAGGGCAAAATTTTTAGATGTTAATAAAGAGGCAGACGGTGCTGAGCAAGGGAGTGGTGATGGAGGGTGGAGAGTTTGGAGGTTGGTTGGATGTGGTGAATAAAGAACACCAGAATGACTCCCAGATTTATAACCGAGGCCAAATTGGTAGTTGTTAATGCCATAAGCCAGGGAGCAGGGAAGATTGCCTTCTCAGAAATTAGAATCCTTCAATCTGCTGTCTTTGACAGCTTCATGTGCATCTTTTAGATATGCCTAGGCCCCATGAACCATTGTGGAAGCAGTAACTATTCATCAGAAATTTGTTCAAGGCAGGTAAGCCTCTCTCCTTCCGCCTCCATGTAACCAGAGAGCAATGATGTCCCGTGTGCAGGCAGAGAGAGAGAGGATCTCCCTTCATCCCTCCCCAGTACCCATAAAGTCACTGAAAGAATCTCGTTTCACGGGTTCCCTTTTCAGCCTTGGGTCAGAAATTCCAGCAAGCTGCTTTGAAAACATTTGGCACTTTTTTCTAAGACATTCAAATTGTTTCATAGACATTATCTCACCAATAGCCATTTCATCCCGGTGAGGTAGGCCAAGGAACAATTTATTCCTATCTTTAAAGGGTAAAGAGAGGTTAAATGACTCATCTGGGGAGCTGGAAATAGCTCCGTCTCCGGAATCAGCTCTGTGTGTAAGAGCCACTGCCAAATGACTTCATAAATGGGTGTGAGTTAAAGGTTCTTGGTATTTCACAAGACTTGAGTTGTTGGAGTCATCATTTCCCGGTAAATAAAGAGCTCAGAAATGGAAGAGGAATTGAAGATCATTTTCTGAAGATCGGCAGGTTTTTCTATTTGTGCGTCAGCTTCCCTCTGACCCATAGATTCTGTAAACAAGAATCACAGGGGATTTTCAATATCAGCCGAATATCCACAGCACATGGGCAGAATATGTTTACTGAGTTTAAAGTAGTTTTCTATCATCTATCATGCGTAGTGCTGCTGCTAGTCATCCTTATACGAGGATGGAGTGGTGTGGATGATATTTATTATCTAATCATTTTATAGGATCCAGATGTTTCCACCATTCAAAAATATCTTAGAGAACCGACTCTGTTCCTATAATTATTATACCTTGGTAAAATCTTGGGTGCAACACTGTGGTGCCGCATTCCCAATGAAGGAACTCCTCCCCAGGAAGGACAGCAATGGTCACTTTCTCTTCCTTGAAATACTTTTCTTTCTTTTTTCTTTCTTTCTTTCTTTCTTTCTTTCTTTCTTTCTTTCTTTCTTTCTTTCTTTCTTTCTTTCTTTCTTTCTTTCTTTCTTTTCTTCTTTTTCTTTCCTTTTTTTTTTTTTTTTTAAATCCGGCTTTCAGGATTTCCTCACTCAATTTTCTTTGTACATCTCTGGTCGTTCTGTACCAGAGCTTAGCTCTCACACTCCTTCTGTCTTTTGTGTGTCCTTGGTACTTAGGGTGATCTCATGCACTTCCTTCTTTCACTGTGCATACTTTTACTTATTTATATTATTTGTTTTCCATCTGCTCACTGAATTGTAAATTTTGTGAGGATAAAGAAATCATCTTTTCTGTTCTCTGCCCTATGCATAGCATGCATGTGATCATGACTCAATAAATATTCACTAAGTGAATGAGGAAAAGCTGATTTTATGATTACTAGCACAGCCTAAAATTTTACACCACATATAGATCATAATTTCAGCTAGCTCATCATGAAAAGGTTCTGCTACCTGTTACAAACTTATCCTGTGTCATTTTATCTTTTAAATGGAATGGAATGAAACTACCAATAATTGACTCATTTTGAACTATGAAAACATTAATTTCATATGGTTCAACCTAGGATGTTTAATGAAACCTAGGGGAAAAAATGCACAGCAGTCTAGGCGAATATACTGTGAATAAAATTTTTTTGTTTTTTCCTGAATGATTATCTTTTCCACCTTTGACTTCCTGCGGTTCACAAATATAATTCTCCGATTATAAAATCTAGAAACCAAACGGATACCTGTTACTTGCATTAAAAAGGTAAAATAAAAAAGCATGACAATTACCCAGAACCTAGCCATAGTGACATAGCCCTACCTCTGCAGAAACCTGGTGGTATTCTGGTAAAGTTTTATGCAGGAAAGCTGATACAGTTGGCAGCTGAAATGTGTGTCCTGTGGATGGTTGACAACTACATAGCTGAAGAACGGCGATGTTCAACATCTGGTTGAGTGGCAGCAATGATGGAAACCAACATATGTGCAGAGTAGCAAGTTAATGGGTGGGCTAGGGCAACTGAGTCCTGAAACACTCAGTATATGGTGAGTGCATGTATATATATATATATAGTGAGTGTATGTATATGTATATGACACTTCATATTTAAGTTAAACAACTTTTGTGTGGTAGGAATCTCTTTAACCTCATTTTATCGCAAGAATCACACAAACTATCTATGCATCTACATTTTTTTGGGGGGGGAGGAGGCAGACACCCCGATGCTCGAGCGAGGAGTAGCCAAGATCTAGAGGCCCCAACCAGCGGCCGAAGGCACCACCTCACTAACTACCATGACCTAGCCAACCAAGCGCCTGCCTAACCTACTACGCCACCGCGTCGCGGCCTCACATCACTGGATTCCAAACCTCGGACAATCGCATTGCATACCAAGAACAGCCATGTTTACAGACCGCCCCGCCGTGGGCCCACAATTTCGAGCACTTATCTTGCGCACCTCAACGAACGTTTGGACACTCGCCGAAGATAGGCAACCCAGCAAAGGTCTCGGTTTCCATGAAAACTGAATCCAATGTAGCTCAACTGAGAAAGTGCGTACAGACATAATGGCCATCAAAATCTCTTCTACTATAGAACCTTTGTTGTAAGCCTAGACATTAATAAGAGGACCGCAATCAGACAACTGAGTCCTGAAACACTCAGTATATGGTGAGTGCATGTATATATATATATATAGTGAGTGTATGTATATGTATATGACACTTCATATTTAAGTTAAACAACTTTTGTGTGGTAGGAATCTCTTTAACCTCAATTTTATCAGGCAAGTAAATACATCTACAAGAATAGTTATTGTCAGTATTGGAATTTTTCTTTTTTTTGGGGGGGAGGAGGAGTGCAAGTGAGCAGGATGTGGAGAGGCAGAAGGAGAGAGAGAATCTAAGCAGGCTCCGCACCCAGCATGAAGCCGACACGAGACTCAATCTCACAACCTTGACATCATGACCTGAGCCAAAACCAAGAGTCAAACACTTAACTAACTGGGCCACCAGGTGCCCCCGAGTATTGGGATTTTTCAAACCTCACAATCAAGTTGTTTGCATATCTATTTAGAAGCACTGTTTACAGACCTCAGAGATAGGGGCCAAACACTTGCTTAGAATTTATCTGGTCTATCTAAGAAACATGTGTTGGAACTCAAGGATATGGCAACAGTGACAATATTGGATCTCTTTGGTTTTCCTGAAATAACTTGAATAATTTGAAATTTAAGTTGATCATATATGAGAAAGTGCTTTGGAAGATATAAATGGCCATAAAATATGCATTGTTGCTTTATTTCTATTACTATCATGCTAACTTCTGTTGTAAGTGTTCCTAGCTGATTTAATAAGGAAGGAGCCCAAATTCCAGAAATATTGTTCCCCTAAGTGTTTCTTTCTTTTTTTTTTTTTTTAATTTTTATTTATTTATGATAATGAGCCTATTTACATTCAGTTGGGTGGTCATTGTGGATCCTTGTGCCTTGGTCAAGTCTCCTTCCGCTCAAGCCCATTGCCTAAAAGCAGTGTCTATAAAAGGTAACGATAAGGATGGGTTTGACAAGAAATTGCTGTTACACATTCTAATTCCCACTGCCCTAACTGTTGCCAGACAAATCTGTAACCTTTTTCTATATGTCTGCCCTTTTAGTCCTTATGAACCTATTATTACTTATATAGACCTAATTTTCCTCATTTATAAAATATTGGCAATGGGATTAGATCTTAGAATACAAAGATATTACTAAGAAAGCCTAGCCTTATGAGATGTTTGGGAGATAAAACGAATATTTGTTAAACCTTTTGAGAAATGCTAATTATATGGCCCTATCCAGGAGCTGAGTTGGTTAAGTGCCAGATTCTTGATTTCAACTCAGGTCTTGGAATAGCCCCACCCCTACCTCCAATTGGTCTCTGTGCTCAGTGGGAGTCTGCCTGGAGATTCTCACTTTCCTCTCCCTCTCCCTCTCCCCTCTCTCAAATAAATAAATAAATCGAAAGAAAAAGAAGAAAGAAAGAAAGAGAAAAGAAGAAAGAAAGAAAGAAAGAAAGAAAGAAAGAAAGAAAGAAAGAAGAAAGAAGAAAAAAAAGCATCAAACGAAAGAAGAAGAAATACAGCAAGACACGACCCTATACCCGAACACCAAAACGTAAACGACGCAAACAGACAGAAAGAAATAAGAAACCGCCATCTCCCCCGCAAACTGACCATCACACCTACCTCCAGCTCCCTCCCGCCATACCTCACCTCCATCCCTCCCGCCCAACTGCACCGCCTCCCTCCCGCACTCCAACAAGCCAGACTCCCATCCTCCCTCACCTCCCGCAACCCCATAAAGACACACTGAGGAAACCCTAGCGAGGAGAAAAAAAAGAGAGAAAGAAAACCTGCTTATGTTTGCTTAACCTACGTCTTATCAAAATAATATGTAAATTTGTGAGGCCATCAGCCCCACCCAGATCCCCTTCCTCCTTTCATTTCTGTGCAAATCTGCCCAACTCCAATCGGCTGATACCTGCTTCCTCTTGCCTGAGGACTTTCTCTGTCCCAACCCCAGTGTTTCGTCTGCCCACAAGAGGGCCAGAAATGCTGAGGAGATAACTCGGCCCTACCCCAGCACCCCTCTGCAGGAGTTGATGTGCTAGTACACTCTGAGGCACCTGTGTGACTGGCTTCCAGTAGCCCCAGTGATGAAGCTCAGGTCACCCTCAGTAGAATCTGTCCTCAATCATGTACCCTTTCAACTGGAATTCCTTACTTACTCTTTTCTGATGTTTGCCTTACCTCCCACTAAACTATTTCTACTCCAAGATGGCTTGGGGTAGGGGGCAAACATAAGATAAGATACATATTTGGAAATTAGTGGGCTACAATATCTTAATGGCTATTTCCATCTCCTCTCTTCAATGATCCAAATGCATTAAGAGATTATTTCTGACAGTTTCAGGATACAAGCCTTCAGTACCTGGCTTTTATGAGTCACTTAATAAATGTTTCCTGAATAAATTAATTTCTTCAGAGAGCAATACCATAGGTCTTTGCAAAGGAAAAAGCATAATTCAGAAGACCCCACTTGTAACCTTCCTATCTTTTAGGAGACTTAATGGACATGCGGGCTACGTCCTGGTTGTTTTTCCACTACTTCCGTGATAGGCCTCTTTGTCTCTCCTGTGACACTTCTCTCTAGCAATGCGGTGTTTTAATGCCATTTTCTTCCCTCTCTACACTTTTGAATAGAAGAAATTTTTGAATAGAAGAAATTCTTATTTTCTCTATGTCCTTGCAATTCATCTTCAAGAAATACAGGAAGAGGAACTCATTACATCCACTATCAGTGCTACTTAGTAAGAGCCTACTATGTGCACTATAGTACTGTATACACATACACACACGTGTATATATTATACATGTTATACATGTATACATACACCTGTATACACACACACACACACACACACACACACATAATGAGTTAATCAGATCTTCAAAGAAGTCTCAATATTATTAGTCCATTTTACAGATGAACAAATGGACTCTGGGGGCTCAAGTAATTCTTCCCAAAATCATATAGTTAATTAGGGGCAGAACCACAAG
Source organism: Canis lupus familiaris (assembly GCF_011100685.1). NCBI lineage: Eukaryota > Metazoa > Chordata > Mammalia > Carnivora > Canidae > Canis > Canis lupus. Next base: position 45,966,692 of record NC_049242.1, on the reverse strand, counting down.
TTTCTAAATGAGCATATAGGACGCCAGAGTTTACCTCTTAATCTCAATACTGTATTGTTGTCAGCAGTAGTCTAACTCTATTTATTTTACATTCTAGATAACATTTATCACTATGCTTTTAACATAAAAAAGACAGAACAAAAACGACTCACACTTTCATTGCCCATAAGAAGCATATTCTTTTACTTTTTAAAAAATTCAGCTTTAATAATTTCATACAATAAAATTGTCCCATTTTAAGTGTACTATCGCTGAGTTTTGATACCTGGCTTAGAAGTTGATTAGAAAAAGCAGAAGTGGCTTCAAATATTAGGTCTATCACTTTCTAGCTTTGTGGCTATAGTAAAGAATCAAAGATATTGTAAGCATGTTTGCTCATCCTTAGAATGATGCAAATAATACCTATTTCATAGCCATTACTAAGCACAGTTTATGGCAAAGAGAAGTGGGATACCAAAATAATATGTCTGTAGACATTTGTTTGTGTGTCCCCAGAAGTTAGTAAAAGTTTAATGATCCCTGGAGAGACATTTTTAGGCACCAGGACAAACCTGATGATTGATTGATTGCTCCAATCAAGATGACTATTAATTGAAGTGCTTAATTAATTTAGCAAAGGAGTTAAACAACGCTAGATGTTATGGAAAGGAGGCAGAGCAGGAATCCTGTTTTCAGTGTCATGGTTCTGCTCCCTAAGCATCAGGACTTCCTTTTCTTTCCTATGTCTCACTTTATAAGCCATCCCTTCTTTTGTTTTCTTCCTTATGGGAAGAAGGGATTTTGTCAGGGTTGGCTCTTATGGAGAGTTACATTTTCCCCATGTGCGATGGCAACTTTCTACCTATCCCAACTCTTCTGTGCTTTTCAGACCTCCTTGACATGCCCACGGGAGATATATTTTAATCAAATCTTCCAATTGCCAAGTGTTTACTAATAAAATAGTTACTGGGTATTGCTATTTTATTTTGGGTCAGCAGATCAAATACAGGGTGTGTTTCTTTAGTATGAGTATGTCCTATACTTTGAAACGTGCTTATATTAAAAAAAAATACTTGTTATTTATCTGAAATTCAGATTTAACTGGATATCCTTTATATTTCTTTGTTAAATCTAGTAAACAGCTCTATATCTAACTCAGAATTCTTACTCTATTTTTTAACATTGTCTGTATATGGCTAATTTCTTAGGTGGCCTGTAGACCGGTTTAACATCTTAATGGCTCTCATTTATTAATAAATTATCTGAAATCATTTTATATTTGACTGAGAGCCATGATTTTACCTTTTGAAAAATTACAAGTCAACAGCTTATATTGATCTGTTTATTCACTGGTGCAAATTATTTCCCCTGAGTTCTGATATATTGTTCTTGTTCAGTATTAATTATTCCTGTTTAACAGTTAATTTTAATGGAAAGTTTAATGAAAATACACTGCAATGTCAAAATTGTACTCGTTTCATGTTAAAACAAGATGGTAGTAGTGTTTCTATGATAATACAATATTCAAATATTCATAACTTTTGAATATACCTAGATCATTTCAAAATCATGCACATTTTGAAAACATTGGCCTAGATAGAATTCCAGTAGGTTTTAATCCCACTGAAAAAAAATTAATACTCTTAGAAAACAGTTATAAAATAATTCTCAGAAAGACAATTTCAGTTTTCATTTTGAAAAAAGAGTGGGAAAACATAGTAATTCTTTATTCTTAATAAAAGTCAGAGAAAAACTAAATTTTACTCTTAGACAAATTACATTTCATTTACAACAAGTTAAGCCAGAAAAATCATCCAAGGTAGTAAAATGTATAAAATGCATTTTAATGTCTTTAAACACTCTGGCTACATGTGAGAGCACTTTGCTTTGAGAGTCTGTAAAAGTTTTCTATTTTTCTATTAAGAAAAGGTTTTGAGAGGTGCCTGGGTGGCTCAGTTGGTTAAGCATCTGCCTTTGGCTCAGGTCATGATCCTGGGTCCCGGGACCACCCTCAGCTGGTCTCCCTCCTCAGTGGACCTTGCTTCTCTTTCTCCGTCTCCCTTTACCCCTTTCCCTGGCTCATGCTCTCTTTCTCTCTCTCTCTCTCTCTCTCTTTCTCTCTCTGTACTCTCTCAAATAATAAATAAAATCTTAAAAAAAAGAACTACTTAAAAAAAAATAAACAACAGAGGTTTTGATAGATTTACCACTTTGCTAACAAAGGGGGAAAAAGTGTAAATCACAGGGGAAAAAAGTGCTTATGAACAAAATTAGATCAAAACGAGTTTCCTGCCTTTAAAAATCTGTCCATCATTATGTTTAATAATATTTATCTATGAACTTACTAAATACTTTAGGTATTAAAAACTTTTTTGGCATAAATAATACATACATTTTTTTTTCTTTCAGTGAACAAAAGACATAATGATCAAATAATGATAACAATAAATTCTAAGATATAATATAGGAAGTATTTTAATAACTTTTTCAGAATCAGACTTGATGTGTTCTTAAATATTCAGATTATCAAATCAAGGTAATTGAATACTTTACAGGCGCTAAAGAAATAAGGAATGTTCTCTTTTTAATTGGAAAATCAATTATCATGTCTTATGGAAAAGAAGTGCTATTCTAACCTGTATGTGCTGTGCATGTTTGTTATACACCACACACGTTCTTATATAGTTGGAAAACATTTTGCAGTGAGAAAAGTTACCACTGTTAAAACCTGTGGTTAGCATGTCAAGGTGCTGGAATCACAGGTAATTTCTATTTTCTTTCTTTTCATTTTTCGTGTTGTATGCATCATTATCTTTTTTGCTTTCTCCGTGTGTAGCACTCTGTTGTAGAACTATGCCACGGGTGCTTCTCCATTTCCCTCTTGATGGACATTTGCAGTATTTTCACTTTGGTATACTTATGAAAAGGTTGTTGTAAACATTAATATTCATGTACACAAGCAATCATTCTCTTGAATATTTACTGAGGAGGAGTAGTATCACTTAGGTACTGGATACATGTAAATTTAATTTTATTATAACATCGAAAGAATTGTCTTGAGTGTTTGCACCATTTTACACTCCCACCTGCAATGTATAAAAATCTGTTACTCTATATCTTCGTCAACACTTGGATTGCTTAAACACCTTATTTAAAAAAAAAAAAAAAAAGATTTTATTTATTTTTTTGAGAGGGAGAGAAAGAGCACAAGTGATGTCAGGGCAGGGGAGGGGGAAGGACAAAGGGAGAGGGAGGAGCAGACTCTCCACTCTGAAGGGAGCCCGATGTTTGATCCCAGGACCCTGAGACCATGACCTGAGCCAAAGGCAGATGTTTAATCAACTGAGCCACCTGGGCACCCCTGTAATATTTTTTTGTTTGTTTATTTGTTTATAGATCAAAAGACAGAAACTTTTAATTCTATTTTGTGTCAGGGAAGTCTATTGAGTTTCTTTTAGATTTTATTTTAATTCCAGTTAGTGAACATACAGTGTAATATTAGTTTCGGCTGTACAGTAAAGTGTTTCAACACTTCCCTACATCACTCAGTGCTCATCACAAGCGCCCTCCTTCATCCCCATCACCTCTTCACCCATCCCCTGCACTCACCTCTCCTCTGGTAACCATCAGGTTGTTAAGAGTCTGTTTCTTGGCCTGTCTCCCTCTCTCTGCCTCCACCCCTTTGTCCGTTTGATTTGTTTCTTTTTTTTTTTTTTTTTAGTTGTCAAAAGGTGCTTGATCTTTATTTGTTTTTTTTTTTTATTGGTGTTCAATTTACTAACATACAGAATAGCCCCCAGTGCCCGTCACACATTCACTCCCACCCCCCGCCCTCCTCCCCTTCCAACACCCCTAGTTCGTTTCCCAGAGTTAGCAGTCTTTACGTTCTGTCTCCCTTTCTGATATTTCTCCACACATTTCTTCCCCCTTCCCTTATATTCCCTTTCACTATTATTTATATTCCCCAAATGAATGAGAACATATAATGTTTGTCCTTCTCCGACTGGCTTACTTCACTCAGCATAATACCCTCCAGTTCCATCCACGTTGAAGCAAATGGTGGGTATTTGTCATTTCTAATAGCTGAGTAATATTCCATTGTATACATAAACCACATCTTCTTTATCCATTCATCTTTCGTTGGACACCGAGGCTCCTTCCACAGTTTGGCTATCGTGGCCATTGCTGCTATAAACATCGGGGTGCAGGTGTCCCGGCGTTTCACTGCATCTGTATCTTTGGGGTAAATCCCCAGCAGTGCAATTGCTGGGTCGTAGGGCAGGTCTATTTTTAACTGTTTGAGGAACCTCCACACAGTTTTCCAGAGTGGCTGCACCAGTTCCCATTCCCACCAACAGTGCAGGAGGGTTCCCCTTTCTCCGCATCCTCTCCAACATTTGTTGTTTCCTGCCTTGTTAATTTTCCCCATTCTCACTGGTGTGAGGTGGTATCTCATTGTGGTTTTGATTTGTATTTCCCTGATGGCAAGTGATGCAGAGCATTTTCTCATATGCATGTTGGCCATGTCTATGTCTTCTTAAATTCCACATATGAATGAAATCAGATGGTATTTGTCTTTTTCTAACTGACTTCTTTCACTCAGCATTATACTCTCTAGCTCCATCCATGTCATGGCAAATGGCAGGATTTCATTCTTTTTATGGCTAAGTAATATTCCATTGTATAGATATATCACATCTTTATCCATTCATCTATCAATGGGCACTTAGGCTGCTTCCATAATTTGGCTATTATAAATAGTGCTGCTATAAATATAGGGGTGCATCTATCTATCCCTAGAAAAGGTTATTCTTCATACAGCAGTATTATGAGCCTATGGTACATTAGGGACTGGACTAGATGGCTCTTACCAAAAACTAAAAGCAATAAAGAATCCTCATCCCAAAAGCATGCATGATGCTTATTTAAAATGAAATTAGATAATTAAGAATAAAAGGCCCCTTGAAATTCTGACCTTAAGCAATAATTGAAACCAGGACCTTCTATGACTACGTTGAGAATCATCTTGTTCTTTGCAACCATGGGGCTGCCGTTGCTGAAAGATTTGTAATACTTTAAATGTTAGCCATTCTGGGAGATATGTAACAGTATTTTCCTATGATTTTAGTTTGCATTTTCTTGGTGACTTGAAGAGCTTGGTACATTATTATATGCTTCATGGCCATTTGGATATATTTTATGAAGTACTTGTTGAAGTCTTTTGCTTTTCATTGTATTAAGCTATTTGACTTTTTGTTATTGTCAAAATATTTGTATTTGGAAAATATAGGTTTTTGTTGGATATCTATATTGAAAAGATTTCATATGATTGTGAATTTCATTTGTTTAATGGTATCATTTGGTGAGTACAAGTTTTAAATTTACAGGTATGCATATATATATATGCATACATATAGGTACATATATATATATGCATACATATATATGCATACATACATATTTATATATATATAAACTCTATAAATTTACCATATATAGACATTTACATCACACATATACATGTTATATATATATGCACATACACACATGCATTAATGGAGAGACTATTAACGTGTGTTGTTTAAGAAATTTTTCTTATATCAAATAACAAAGACATTCATCAATGTTTTCTTCTAGAATCTAAATATTTTTTACTTTCACATTTATATCTATATTCCATTTTAGATTAATTTTTTGACATAGTGTGAGTTAAGGGTTCACTTCTTTCGATATGGATAGCCAATTGCTTCAGCCTGGTTAATTAAGTAGATCTTATTTTCATAACAAACTAAATTTATTTGAAAATAAACAAATAGGATACTACACACACACACACACACATTTGATCTTATATATTCTATTCTGTCCCATTGGACCCTTTGTGCCTCACATTAATCCCTCACCATATTAATAATCACAGCTTTTTGATATATCTTAAAATGTGGCAGTTTCAATCCTCCAGGTTTTTCTTTATTTCAAGATTATACTTCTATATCATTAGTAGAACCAAATTGTTGATAACTTCAAAAGATTGTATTGGGTTATCGATTAAGATTGTGCTGGACTTACACATCAAAATGGAGCAAATTTTTATCTCGACTAAAGAATCTATCAATTAATAAATATCCTTCCATTTATTTAGGGCTTAAAAAAATAATTTCAGAAAATTTATGTAGTGTTTTATTAGCACTCTTGCATATTTTTGTTAAATTCATTTCTAAGTATTTGATGTTTTTAAGGTCACTGTAACTGGTTTTGACCTATTTTCAAATTTGTATTTGGTAGTATATTGAATTATAATACATTTTTATAATATTTTGTGACTAGGGACCTTGCTCCATAAATTCACTAATTATGATTATTGTTGCAGATTCCTTAGGATTTTCAAAACAAAGTATGTCAAATGTGAATCCAAATATTTGCTTTTTTTTTTTGCATGTTTATATCTTTTATTTTTCTTTCTTTTTATACAGAGCTGTCTAGTACATCTAGTAAAATGTTGAAATGAGATCATAGTGGATATCTTTCTCTTATGGTGACCGAAGGAATTCATAAGCTTAATATTTTACCATTAAATATGATGCCAGTTTTTTTTTTTTTTTAATTTTCTGTGAATACACTTTACCAGATTGAGGGGTTCACCTGTATTTATAATTTACTGAAAAATTTTATATAAATGAGTATTAAATCATAGTAAGTGCTTTTCCTAAATCTATTGAGGTGATCCTCTATGGGGTGCCTGAGTGACTTAGTTAAGCCATTGACTTGATTTCATCTCAGATCATGATTTTGTAGTCATGGGACTGAGCCCTGCCTCGGGCTCTACGGTCTGCTTGTCTCTCTCCCTCTGTTCCTCCCCGTCCACTAAATAAATAAATAAATAAATAAATGTTCCTCCTTTATTTGCTAATATGATAAATTACATTGATTTTCAGTTGTTAAAACTTTCATTCACTTTGGTTATTCATGGTTATGTATTACCCTTTTGATATGTTGCTGGTTTGATTTTCTAATACTTTGTTTAGACTTTTTGTGTTTATATTCATGAGTAATATTGGACAGTAGTTTTCTTCTCATGTCAGGTTTTGTATTAGGATTATGTTGGCCTCAAAAAAATTGATTTGAGAAGTGATTCCACCTTTTTATTATCTAAAACATTTTGTTTAAGACTGATAATATTTCCCCTGAGCATATTTGATGGAATTCACCAATGAGATTATTTAAGAATAGAGTTATCTTTATGGAAGATATTCAATTATTTAATTTTAATTATCTTAATTTTCTATTATCTTTTCTCTGATTTAATAAGTTGTGTTTTTAAAGACTGTTAACTTCATATGTCATCTATATTGTTATAAAAATTACTTGATCTATATCTCTGCTGTAATTTTGGTTTGTTCTTAATATGGGTAATTAATACTATTTTCTTTCTTTTGCTCATTCTTGTTGGGACTTTATCAATTTTGCACACTAGTATAGCTAACTTAAAGTTATATATTATAGAAATTCTTCAATAGCTCCTTTTGTTGTTTAAATTATCAATAGTCTTTTATTTTTTAATATTCTTATTCCTCACAGGCTTTTTATGTTTTCAGTAATGATTGTTCTTCCTATAATTTCCTACTTCCTTGTATATTCATTTTAATCATCCTTAAGAATTTTCTTCAGTATTTCTTAAACATAAGGAATACTATTGGTAAAGTATTTTTGCTGCATCTTGTCTTTAATAACATTTATTACCTTATCAATCTCTTTGAGTTGATTTTGAATGACCTACAAAGATCTAATTGCTTCTGCAGTTTAATAGAAAAGAGAAAAAAAAAGATACAAGTAACGTAACAATGATAGAAAGCCATTTCCATTGACAGTAAACACACCAGGATGTGAATTTAACAGCTAGAAAAAAATTACTCAAGACTTGCTAAAAGAGTAAATTTTGCATTCCCCTTTACGCCTCCTAATTGAGTAAATCTTGTTCACTCGGACCTATATTTTATCAAAAATATTTTATGATATAAAGGCCTACATCTTTCTGTGAAAATAAGGGAGAAACAATTCTCAATTTGAACTTTAGACACTGGAAGGAAGCCTATGCCAAAAAATTTTCCCCTTTGGGTAACAATCATGTTACTAAGGCTGTGCTCTGCCTCACTTGGTGAAAATAGAAGAAAAAAAAAAAAAAAAGGCCATCAAATATCTTTTTGCTCTACAAAATTGTCATTTACAACAGATAGCTTCACAAATAATTTCTAAAAAAAAAAAAATCATCACTATTTTATGACATTTTTAATGCATGTTTTCTAATTCTACTGAAAAAGAAAAATAAAACAGAAACAAACAAACAGAACACCTGGCCCTGACTGTTGTCAGCTTGGTGTCAGCTAGCTCTAATAACTATTCCATACCAAACATGATTAATGCCACTGAATACAACATAAGACATGGTCATTATCTGATGGTAATGGAAGGAGATAAAATGAAGACCACATTGTAATTATGTCAGAACACAGACAAAAGATAGGAACGAAACCACAGACATGAGCAAAAGTCCACTTCGATCAAACGATAGTGACTACGGTATCTTTTTCAATTTTGCCTTTGGTTCTGCTCTTTACCTCTCACCTGCCAAGTAAAAAACCATTTAGATACCTGATTAAATAATTTGTCACAAGTCCGATCCACTAAGAACCCTTCCTTATTACCTTTAAATGAGATCCTCACACTTCACTTGAGGGGTATTGACATTATCAATGAGATATCTTCTCTGAGAGATCTAATGTCAGATGAGGGTTTCTTTCTTTCTTTCTTTCTTTCTTTCTTTCTTTCTTTCTTTCTTTCTTTCTTTCTCTTTCTTTCTTTCTTTCTTCTTTCTTTCTTTCTTTCTGTCTTAATTTCCATTTTCTTTAAATTTTAAATTGGTGAAACAGATTTCCTTAATAAAAGATAGGAGAGCAAAATCAATTTTAAAATTAAAAACTTTCCAATTTGTGTTAGAATTCCCTCTTCTCGTTCCCAAGAGACATGAATATGAGAGTTCTGTTTCCAGTGCCATGGAGTAGGTTCCTAACATATAATTCTCCCAAAAGGAATGACTATAAATCCTGAGCAAAATACAAAATGTCTCTGGAGGATGAACAAAAGCAGTGAGATTTGAGTGGTGAGTCAAAACTTGGAATAGGGATTGTGGCACTGGGTGAGTACCTCAATTTTCTAGATTTAGCTTGAAGGGCAACTGCATTTGCAGCACAAGACAGCTATACCTCTGATAAAAAAAAAAAAAAAAAACTCATCCTTCTGGCCCTAAAAGCAGGGGAAGAGAGCTCAGACAATCACAACTATTATGTGTATAAACGAATTCTGTGTCTATACTTTATGCTATTGACAGGCTGATTCCTCAACATGCATGTATTAGTCTCCAAGGAGCTTGCAATTAAGACCAAAAGAACTAAGAGATTGAAAATGTTGTTCTACACAGACAAGACAGAGGACAGTCTGAGTGTAACCTGATGAAACAAAAACATCAACACTTTTTGGAGAAATATAACAGAACCAAGAATCTCAACAACATAGCATAAAACATGTCTAGAAACTGTGATTAATAAGTATTAATCACATTAATACTTTGTAGAGACCCTGAACTCAGTTAAGTTTCTCTGAAAGTTTTTTGTTGCTGTGCTTTTTGGTTTTGCTATGTTTTTATTCACTGGGACTTTATTTTGCTGGACTCAAATTCCAGTCTCTATCCCACTTATGCAAGGAAACATCCAAAATCTTTGCTCAGTTCTTTCACCTTGCAATTACTGTCTTTACCCAACACTCAGAAGTATCTTCCATGCTTGTGTAGTTCAGCGTTCAGGTAAGCATTTGAAAAGGTTTAGTACAGATTCTGAAGCTTACTCTCCCTGCAACTCTCTCCTTTCTGGGCCTATATTTTATGATTTTTGTGCCGAAAATCTTCTGAAGTATCTAGCCAGTAAATATCAAGCTTTCGATATCTTTACTCTCAGACAAAAAGCCACAGATATTTAAATCTCATCCAATGTCATTCTCATCTTCAAATGTTGACTTTCTTCTAGTTTCTGCCTAATTTAGGTAGATCTACAGTTCCATTGTTTTGTTTTGTTTAAATAACATTTTGCAAAGCTTCACAATTTTTTTTTTTTTTTTTTTTTTTTTTTGGTGACAGGTAATCCAACCCCACAATTCTTGGATGCTGAATTCCCATTGCTCAACTTTTTATACCATTACTTCATTTCATTTGACATAATTTTGCCTATGTATGGATAGGCAGAAACTTAACAGGGTCTTTCCAAGTAAGGTGTATAGAGGAAAGAACAATAGAGAACTAGGTAGGAGATCAAACTACATTCAATAATTTTAATAGAAATTGTTTATCGTATATTTATGTATTCAGCATTTATATATATATAATACATTTATACATACTCTCAGATTCTTATTGAATAATGCAGAGCATCAACAAATTATTTACCTGTGGCTCAAACAACATCAACTTTTTTTTTCCTCTTTTTTAAATTTTAATTGTTGTCCTTGGTTTCCCGTCTCCAAAACTGTGGTACATTTCAGAGTTGATCTTGGAAAATAAAAATTTATAATTTCATGGTAGTCACTACGGCAAAGCAGATCTGTAGATAGGAATTGGGAGGGAGAATAAAAAACAGAGGAAAAAAGAAAAAGTGTTGCTAATTCTAGATTTTAGCAGCTTCTGAACATTACTTGTGATCATTTCCTTGTGGTTTTCCAAAGACCGTTTAAAACGGGGGCTGGCCATATATGGGATATAAGAAATAGTGAGAAGGACCATAAGGGAAAGAGGGGAAACTGAATGGGGAAAAATTAGAGAGGATGACAAAGCATGAGAGGCTTTTTTTTTTTTTTTTTTTTTTTTTTACTGAAATTCACTCTGGGAAACAAAGGGTTGCAGAAGAGGCTGTGAGTGAGGGGGCAGGGTAACTGGGTTATGGGCATGTGATGTGGTGAGGACTGGGTGGTATTATACTATATATTGGCAAATTGAATTTAAATTAAAAAATTAATTAAAAATTTAAAAAATTAAAAGGGGGTTGAGGCAGGAGGGATTGTGTGTGTGTGTGTGTGTGTGTGTGTGTGTGAAAAATGGAGGTTATATTACTTTTAGCTCGATGGACATGATATGCCAGTACTTATTTCCAGAAACAATCATGTACAAAAAATCTATGCTAGTGAACACAGCTCTAAGACCACATATAGGAATTTATGATACCTGCTGATGCATTTCAGTGCCCAGTGGGTCAAACTGAATGACCTGAGCTTTGGCCTTTATAAATTCAATAGGAGGAAAAATTGTTCTACAAATAATCTAAGTCTCTTTTTATAAGAGAATATAAAAATAATATCTCTGCTCTCTGAAGCTTTACTGTGTTCTCTGCAGATATGATAATACCAGGTCCAGCTAAGTTTCTACAAGTACAAGGGGAAATAAATGGTGTCCTTACATAAATCCAAACATCACACAGCTCATGACCAAAGAAGTCAAACATAGGTAGCCATTCTGTCCTTTCTATTTATTATTTATGATCAATACCTAAAGTCCACAGAAATCTAGGATCCATGTTAAAAAAAAGTTCTATAAAAATAGGATATTAAGAAAAACTGTTAATGGGCCCCTGGGTGTCTCAGTTGCTTAAGCATCTGACTTTGGCTCAGGTCACAATCCCGGAGTCTTAGGATGGAGCCTCGCATCAGGCTCCTTGTTCAGCAGGGAGCCCACTTCTCCCTCTCCCTCTGCCTGCCTGCCCCTCCCTCTGTGTGTGCTTGCTCTCTCTCTTTCTCTCTCTCTCTCCCTGTCAATAAATAAATAAAATATTTTTTAAATGTTAAAATAGGGGATCCCTGGGTGGCGCAGCGGTTTGGCGCCTGCCTTTGGCCCAGGGCGCGATCCTGGAGACCCGGGATCGAATCCCACGTCGGGCTCCCGGTGCATGGAGCCTGCTTCTCCCTCTGCCTGTGTCTCTGCCTCTCTCTCTCTCTCTGTGACTATCATAAATAAATAAAAATTAAAAAAAATAAATGTTAAAATAATATAACTCCTCAACCAGTAAGTATCTGTTTAATATGAAAAATCAAACATTAGCAGACAATGACCTAAGCATAAAAAGCCATTGATCTTTTTCTGGTAGTGAGCATCTGAAATGATTACCAGTGGTTCCCATCTCGTAGTGTCCATTCCCTTCGGTGTATACTCCCCTCTCATTACATGTGGACACAACCTAGTGACTTCTAACCAATAAGATATGGTACCAGTAATGAGATGTCAATTCTGAGATTAAGTCACCATAAAACTGGCTTCTTGTATCTCTCTCTCTCTCTCTCTCTCTCTCTCTCTCTCAATCTCTCTGTCTCCCTTATTCTCTCCCTGGAAGTCTCCACTCTGGAACTAATAGGCTAATACATTGTTAGCTACTCTATGGAAAGACAGATATCTTCTATGAAACATATATTTAGCCAATAACCTATAGGAACCTAAGGACCAACAATAGCCAAGTGAGTCAACTTGGTGACTCTTTCCATCGTCACACTTTGAGACTATCATAGGTCAGGCTGACACGGCAGCTGCAGCTTTGTGAGTAATCCTCATGGAGAATTACAGCTAAGCTGCACCCAGATTCCTGACCCTGAGAAACCATGAGGTGATAAATGTTGTTTTAAGCTACTACATTTTGAGGTATTTGCTATATAGCAAAATACCGTCTTCTCAAGCATCCCTAAGAGATTACTTAGTTTAACATTATAATTATTGTAACTATCAAGGTAACCTCATTTCTATTACATTAGCAGTTGATTCCCCCCCTTTTTTCAAGTCTTTATTTAAATTGTAGTTAGTTAGCATACAGCACTACACATACTTACTAAAGAACTAGAACTTTCCAAGACCTGTAAGGAACTCTCCACAAGCATAGCACCTGCCATGGTGAATCTTTTATTCTAATACTGAATAGAGACAATTGTAATAGCAGGTGATATGTTGCAGCGGTGATGCCAGATGAATCTCTCCCTTTGATGAAAGACTGAGGAGTTCAAAGTTTATAATCAAGACACAGTCAATGAAGAGAGTTCTGTCAATTTGGAAACAACAATTTGATATTGTAACATGAAGAAAGCAAGAAGTGACCTTAAGATGAGAAAACAAGTTATCAAATGTGGGTAATTTAGACAATAAAAATGCATAGAAATAATCTGATCTTGGGCAGTCAAAAAAGATATTCTTTAATTTCCTTGTTTTTGAAAAAAAAAAAGGTAGTTTTGATAAGTCAACTTCAGGGGGTTATGAGGAAGTCTCAAAGAAATCACAGATGTCTAAATATTCTCAGCAATATATTTATTACAAACATATTGATTACATTACTTGTCACCTGTTATACTAAAAAGAAACTAAGATACAACCAACTGTTGCAATAACTATATTTTATTAACACATATCTTTGAATGCCACAGGCTACCACCTCCAGGTGTGTGGATATTGTGATGACCAAGATACATTTTTAAATAAATATTTTATGGGACACCCAGGAGACTCAGTGATTGTCTGCCTTCAGCCCAGGGTGTGATCCTGGGGTCCTGGGATCGAGTCCTACGTCGGGCTCCCTGCATGGAGCCTGCTTCTCCCTCTGCCTGTGTCTCTACTCCTCTCTCTCTCTCTCTCTCTCTCTTTCTGTCTCTCATGAATAAATAATAAAAATAAATAAAACAAATATTTTATCTTACCAAAATCTTGGTCAAGATCAATACAAAGTAAATGTTATCCCACACATTTTGTATATGAGGAGCTAAGACTTGGATTGATCAAGTGAATTGACTAATGTTATGCATCAAATATGAGATACGAGTTTTCAACCCAGATTTGAATGAGTCCATAGATCATTATAAACAGCATTTTTCAAGTAAGCTTCCTGAGGTGAGAAACTTTATATAGCTTGATCAACACTGTATCCACCTGGAGGTGGTGGCCCATGGCACCCAGCATGCATTATGTTAATTAGATGACAGTTATGTCACCTTTGTTTCCTCAGATATAACTGCATGTAACCATGTTTATTTTATATTGTTCTTGCTCATCATTTGACATTTAGTTGATATGTAATAAAGTATATTATACTTTATTTTATTTTGTTATCCCTTAAGGATCCGTTTACCAAGTGCCTTTCTAGTTTTGTAGTGCGGCATCTTGGCCAAGGCTTATAGCCAAGCATAGAGAAACCTAGTGCCAGGAGTGTTTCAAGCACAAATCCCTTCAGAATCAGTCCTGCTTACGCAGGCTTGAAGAATTCCAGAATGTACCTGCATTGCTCTGAATCCACTATGTTTCTCAAGATTTTGTGATGTACAGGGTGGATACATCTGCTCCATTATTCAACTGGTAAAATCTTACTCAATATCAAGTTGCTGCTTAAGGAGCTACCTTTAGGGAACCGTTCTGTGTACCTCCTTTTCATCCAAAACTAGGTTATATTCCCCCTCTGCAGCATCTCCTTCATGCTCCAAAGGAACTCCTAGTCCCCCTTCTGCCGTGTAGATGTCATGGCTCTGTGTCTCTCTGAACAGTGGACAGCATCCCCCCCCCCCCAATTCGGTGTACTCTGTACTCTCCGTGAATTCTGTTTCAAAAGCACAGGCTTTGAGCTTTAATCCTGTCTCTGAAACCCTGTGTCAACTGGCAACATCACTAAACCTTTTCAGAGCTCAGTGTTTCCACTCATAAGATGAGGGTAACAATGATAGCCCTTCTGTGACAATTGCTCGAAATTAGATTAGTGGGATACCTAACACAAGGTCTTGCAGATATCGAATAAATTAAAGATGCTGATACCGTCATGGCCATCATCACATGAATGCATAAGAGCTAAGGAGGATGTGGACGGTGGTAGATGATGGTGACTGTTGTGGTTCAGTTTCTTGCTTGTTAGCTCTGTCATCCAACAAGTGACTTATCCGATGTAAGCTTGTCTCCCCACCAACTAAGTGGTGGGAAATTCTAATAGTACGTACCTTCTAAACTTGGCATTAGAATTAAATGAAATAATACATGGCAAACTTCTAGGACTGTACTAACTGTTCAAAAAAAGAGAAATACAAATTATTATGAAGGTGATATATTGTATAAGATACTTGCTTGCCCTCGGCTTTTTATTAACCCAAATGTTACCTGTCACAAACAGCCATTTTCAGAAAAACTATCCCTTGCATTTTTAGTAAAGCCTTATGCCTTAAATGACAAAGTTTTAATGGCATTTTCTTATTCTTTTCACTTCCAAAAAATGGTTAAAAGTAAAGCAAGCTTATAACAAATACTTATTTCACAATAAACCTTTGCAAACCACTGAACTCACAATAGACACCTAATAAAGAAAAATATAACCACTGTTTCTTCTGAGCAGTTGGTTATGCCTCGCAGCATTTGCTTGTTACACCTCTTTAGTGTCCTCTAGTCTATGATGTTTTACCAGATTTTTCATATTTTTTTATGACCTTGACAGTTTTGAAGTATACCTGTCAGATAGTTTGAATAATGTCCCTAGCTTAGGATTGCCTGATGTTTTCTCAAAATCAAACTATAGGCTATGGGGTTTTGGGAAAGAATAACATAGATATGAAGTGACACTTTATTCACATCATGTGAGAGGATCAAAGATTTATCACAGGTAACATGGATTATTTACTGATTATTTGTTAAAATCATGTCAGCCAGATTTCTCCAATGTAAAGTCACTATTCTCTTTCATACTCTATTTCATGAGTTGGTAAGTCCAGTCCACACTCAAGAGGAGGGAAATTAGGCTCCACCATCTGCATGGGTGCGTATCTGCGTTTATGCTTTGGGAAGCTTCTGTAAGGAAGATTTATTCCTTCTCCACCCTTTGTGCCCTCAATTATTTATTTATATAAATAAATGTTCATACTTATTTTGTTCTTTGGTTATAATCCAATTTATCTTTTTTTTTCTTTGGTTATTCAAATTTTTCCAGTGTTGACTATTGAGAGCTCTTTTAGATTCCTCTGTATCCTCAAGGACTGTGAGAAAAAAAAATTCTGTTGTCTAAGCCTTCAGCCTGTGATATTTTTGTCATGGCAGCCCAAGCAGACAAATCTGTTTCTCCATAGAACCTAACTGACTCCTCTTTATGATGGTTCAAGAGCAGTAGTTCTTAAACTTTGAGACTCAGAAGCTTCTCTGAGAATCTGGTAAATCTCATAAACATTCTACTAGAAGAAAAATGCACTTATACATTCTAAAATTCTACCCAAAAAACCCCAAAAGTCACAGATGTTCAAACTCTCTGAAACCTTTCCGTGGATACCCTGTAATTAATGTGGGTACCCCGAGCAAGGCATAGGCTCTTTCTTAAAAACAAACAACCATAAAGAAAACCAAAACCTACCTTAGTTGGAGTCATTTGGGTACTTGGAGTTTTTCTAGATGGGTCCCACAAAGTAAGTAATGGTGTGATTCATATATCTGTACTAAAAGAGAAGTATGCATATAGCTTTTGTTTGCATCTGTGTACTCTTTATATATTTATATCTGTTAGCTTCAAACACAGACGAGAAGTGAAAAAGGAATGGTGGAAGGATTCAGTTCAGATGTCTGTACAGTGACAAATTGAGTTTCCTAGAGCAGCTCATGGATTAAATAGCTGCTGTGATGTCTGGTCTCTCTCAGCTGCTGTTTTAATCAAATCCTTAGATGCTGAGGCATAGCAGGGACCACGTGGCCGAGTGTGAGCTCTAGCTGAATGTCCCCACTTTGGGAAGTGATACAGATTCATTCCTCTGGCAAGAGCATTATCTTTGCCCTCAAGTTGACTATGATTATCATTTTCTAGGACCAGATCCACTTAACATTTTAATAGGCCACTGTCTATGTCTTCAAGAGCAACTGTGAAGATCAGTGGGATGGCATTTCTGAACCACACCGAGCTCCTGGAATGAAGGGAGGTCTATAAATGAAAGGTGATGACTTCATTACTATAAAGGTGTCTTTGGAGAGCTCCACATGTACAAGCGGAGGAATCATGCCGGCCTGTGGCTTTTCATTTTCTCACTGTAGAGTGTTTCCTTACTGGGTATAATATGCACATGACAAATTTGAAAACCACATAGCAAACCAGGATTGCCAGATGAATACAGCAGGCCCCCTCTTATCCAAGAGGGATGTTTCCAAGATGCCCAGTAGATGCCTGAAATTGCAGATAGTACTAAAACCTATATAGGGTTTTTTATTTCCTACACATACATACCCATGCTAAAGCTCATAGATTAGGCACAGTAAGTCATTAACAACGACTAATAATAAAATAGAACAATTGTAACAAAATAGTATAATAAAATTTAGGTGAGTGTGGTCTCTTTTGCTTTCAAAATATTCT
Organism: Canis lupus familiaris; assembly: GCF_011100685.1. Taxonomy (NCBI): domain Eukaryota; kingdom Metazoa; phylum Chordata; class Mammalia; order Carnivora; family Canidae; genus Canis; species Canis lupus. The sequence goes on along the minus strand of NC_049242.1, from coordinate 45,949,290 downwards.
ATTGTACCGTATTCACTCTTCTTCTGATGAGGATATAAGGTGATAAAATGCCTGCATGATCAGATGAAGCGAGGTGAATGAAATAGGCATGTGACAATAGTGTTAGGCCACGACTGACCTTCTGACCCTATATCAGAAGGAGGATCCTTTGCTTCCAGACTGTGGTTGACAGGGGGCCCCTGAAACCACAGGAAGCAAAACCTCAGATAAGGGAGACACTACGGTATGGCCCCACCATTAGATATACGCTGCATCAGGTTTGTATCATAAATTAATCATGGATATCTCCTCCATTAGGGAAATGTGAGGTTTGTTTGTTTGTTTGTTTTTAATGGATACACACAGTTAATTAGAAGACAACACATTGCTTACGTATTGACAAGGTAATTTTCTCTACAGTGAGTCTCACATTCTGTGTTGCAGCTAGCCTCTTTGAGATTTTTTTTTTTTTTTTTTTTTTTTTGCCACCTCAAGTCATTCTTTGGGGTTTTTAATCTTTTCCCAAAGCAATCTTTAAAGAATTCTTTTTGAATAAAACAAGCATGACTAAATAAGTACTTAAAAGGGAAAGGTTCAAGAAACCGTATTTCTAATGGTGTCTAAGATTTGGGCTTAGCTATATTTAAATGGCTTTAAAACCTTTCTCTCATCACTACTGAAGCACATTCTTCACTTCAGTGAATTGGACCATCAAGCATGAGTGAAAGAGGCCAACTGACCATTGACTAGTAAAAGAAATTTGTTTAGTAGTTTAGTGTTTTAAAACATATTTGTTTGTGCCTTTAGGAAATACTCATCTTTATCCTTTTGTTTGCTCTCATTCAAATGTCTACCATTTTCTGGCATTTTGATTGATTTTGGGCATAGAAAAATAAGTATGCATCCTACAAAGAGAGAAACCTCTCTCATACCCCGGTTATATATCAGCTATGTAATTAATTGGGGAATACAAGAATGGATATTTTATATATCATGAAATTCCCAGTATCTAGAGTAATTCTTGGCACTTAAAAGATTTTTAAAGGTCAAATATTGAATCCTGCAAATTACTAATGCAATAATCTGACGTAGAGCAGAACTGATTTTTTTTTTTGTGAGCAAAACTGATTTTATATTTTACTGCTTTAAAGAGGACCACTAATTTTTTTAATGTTTCAAGTTTTTATTTAGTTAGTTACCATATAGTATAATATTAGTTTGAGGAGTAGAATTTAGTGATTCATTGTTTACACATAACACCCAGTGCTCATTACAACAAATGCTAAAGGGGACCACCACTGAGAAGATCTTAATAGCATCTCAGAGGAAGGAGGGGAAAAGTTGGCTCTTATGATGGCTTTGGAGTATGGTTTAGGTAGACCTTTCGCTATGAGGGTGGGATGACAAGTTTGATAAGCATTGGGCAAAGTTCATGATACAGTTTAGGAGGGGTGAACACAGCAAAGTGATTTCTAGCAAGTCTTCCAGAGTAAACAGTCATTTGATGAGCTTTCAAATGTCCCTACGAAGGAGGAATTTGCCTACCTGAATCATCTGTTGTTCAGATAAATTTGTTTACCTAAGTTCCTGAAAGAAACAAGTTATTTGTAAGTCAATCTTCCAATGTTTTGGACTCTTAAAACCATGTTAATGTTGATAATAAGCTGTGTGGGTATAAATGGATTTAGTTCTCAAAAGACGTAGGTGCCCAGTAAAATTGAACCTAAGCTGCTAGCTTTTCGAGGTCAATCATACAATGTGATGTGTAAGAGGCAGTTGGGAAAAGTAGAAACAGACAATATGGAAGTTGTGGAAGGAAATGAAATTTAGTGCATTTAAGAAAATAGATGTAAATCATGACTATGCAAGAAAACTTAATGACTGTGTATCTGACTTTTGAATGGAAACCATGTTTACTCAGAGCCTTTTCTTCTCGTTTTGCCAAAGCACATCTAACATTCCTTGCCTATGCGCCTCAACTCTGCCCATATCTCTCCAGAACCTGCTACCATCTTGGCTACCAACAAGCTGCTCCTTAAGTCGGCTTGTTCTGCCTACTTTCACTAAAGGCTTTGTCCTAAAAGACTAAACGTCACTTATAATTTTAAAAGATAATAACAACATCACTAAAATAAAAAACTCAAGGGCAAGGGCTCATGCCAGTAGGCATCCTGATGTAAATACAAACTCTATCACCAGTGAAACTGACTCAGACAAGGTAATTAATCTCTGAGCTTCAGTTTTCTTATTTTAAAAGTGTGGATATCAACTTAAAAAAATAAACAAAAACAAAGATTAAGGGTTTTTTTGTGTTGTTGTTTTTTTTTTAAGATTTTATTTCTTTATTCATGAGAGAGAGAGAGAGAGAGAGAGAGAAAGAGAGAGGAACAGACTCCATGCGGGGAGCCTGACATGGGACTCGATCCCGAGACTCCAGGATCATACCCTGGGCTGAAGGCAGCGCTAAACTGCTGAGCCACCCAGGCTGCCTTGAAGATTACGTTTTTAATGCAAAATCCCCTTTAGATAAATATTTTGTGTTCTTTTACTTAGCAAATATATTGATTGTAAAAAAAAAAAAATTAGCATAAAAATACAAATTGAAGCTCAAGATGTAAAGTTGATAAATAGATGACTGGTTTGATCTGTGCAAGAAGACTATTTCTGTGAGAGAAGACAGGGAAAGTGAGGAGTGCTCTTTCTAAAGGGGTAGTGTTGGATGGGGTGGAAAAGGTAGAAGGCAAACATAAAGAAATGAAAGGAGGAAATAGCTCAACAAGTGATAGAAGAGTAGGGACAAGGTGGAAAACTTTTAATAAAAGCATGATATATAACAGAGACAGAGGCCACATGGTCAAGTCTTTGGGGCCTCAAAATATGTCATTTCTTCACTCATCTGGAGAATGTGTCAAGTCTAATTCGCTAGACAACTCACAGGGGAAAATTCCCCATTGCTTTACCAGGTAGTCTCATCCTGATGGTTGCATACTCTGGTGTAGCTGTCACTCAGCACTTTCTAAAAAAGGCAGTCAGCAGCTTTGGGACACTTTTTTTTTTTTTTCCACTTATTTATTTTTTTAGCACTGTTAGCCCGCATTTCACTTTAAAGGGATTTTGGAATGTAAACAAATTTTTTTGAAATTCTGCGTCAATATTATGAATTACTGAGTATACATTTGCATTGATTACAAAAATAGCCAAATTAAAGACATAAAATGTCCTTTTTAAAAGGCGCAGGTGGCATAATAAACAGCTATTAATCAAGGTGACCGAGAGCGCCAATTGGCATTCTTCCAATCAGCCGAGGCCATCTGCAACCCTTTAGATATCATTGTTTAGTATCAGATCCCAACTTATTGTTTTAAAAATGAATGTTTCACATGTTGTCTTGCTGTCACCAGGTTGCTGCTTTCCAACAGTTTCCAACAGGCACAGCTGTTTCTTGTTACCAATCACAAGGAATATATGTTGAGGATTCATTTTAAGTAGATATTGAATCCAACAGCTTCACAATTGCTTAGCTTCATATCTTCAGAGAACACTCTACCTAGTTTTGGATTTTCTAAATTTTGTAAATTGACCCATTAGTCTTCAAATCCAGATTGGGTTTGCTTTCCAGCAAATAATGAAATTTTAGCTCTAAAGGGTTATTTGAAGAACTATTAGAGAAAATAAAACATGACTAGAATCCCCTTCTACAAATCCCTTTAAGAGTTTTCTCCTTATCTTTGCTTCCATCATCTCTTCTGTTGCATTATATTCTAGGAATAAGTACAACCTACTCTAACTACAAAAGTTTAGAAAGAAGAAAATAGGTTTAAAAAAGTCTTAAAATAATCATCAATCTTTAAAATTAAAGCTCAAATGGGTGGTTTATTACTAACTTGATTTCCCCTTTTCTTTCACAGAAGGAGGAAATAACCTTCCTAAATATACAGTGATAACTTGCAAGGTTTTTAGTTCAAATAAACCCATCACTGTGGCTGCTATGTCAGGATAATCAGCTACATGTGGAATTATAGAGGTGTGCCCATTTAAAACTTGATATATACTCCCCAAACACCTTCTCTAAATTCTGTATTACATTATCGGCAAGCAGTAGTGTTTGCCAGTACCCATTTGCCCTTCTCCTAACCACAAGCTACCAATTCTCTTAAACATGGCGCATCTGATTATTAAAAAAAAACCTGATGATTTATTTTATGTTTTTAATAATCAGTGAGTGTACTTTTCAATATATATACTATCCATTTGAATTTATTTTCAGTTGAATCATCTATATTATATTTATGTGTATATACCTAATGTTCTCACTAAACTTTCATTAAGAAGTTAAGATTTATTGTCTCTGTTTTATCACATTAGGAGTCAAAGTATTTTTTAATATAGTGTATGAAAAATATGCATTTATTACTGGCTATTTACCAAAAGAATACAAAAACACTAATTTTAAATGGCATACGAATTGTTTATGTTTATTGCAGTATTATTTACATTAGCCAAATTATGAAAGTAACCCAAGTGCCCATAAAGATGAATGGATAAAGAGGATGTGGGTGTATATATATATATATATATATATATATATATATATATTATTTATAAAAATCCTTGGACTTTATTATATAAAATGTTATGTAATCTTTGACTTTATATTTATAATATATAATAATATAATATGTTTTACATAATATATATGTATATATGCGTGTGTGTATATATATATTTTATATATATATGTATGTATATGTATTATGTATATATATTATTCTTCTGTAAAAAAGAATCCTTGCTATTTGCAACAACATGGATGGAGCTAGAGAGTATAATGCTAAGTGAAATAAATCAGTCAGAAGAGGACAAATACCATATAATTTCACTCATGTGGAAGTAAGAAACAAAACAAACAAAGGAATAAAAACTTGAGAGACAAACCAAGAAATAGACTCTTAACTATATAAAACAAACTGATGATTACCAGAGGGGAGATGGTTGGGCGGATGGGTGAAATGGGTGATGGGGATTAAAGAGAAGCACACTTAACATGATAAGCACTGAGTAATGTATAGAATTGTTGAATCACTCTATTGTACACCAGAAACTAATATATCACTTTATGTTAACTATAGTGGAATTAAAATTAAAAACTTAATAATTTTTTTAAATAGGCATGTAATAAAAGAACAAATGAACAGAAGTTCTATTATTAGTTTAATTCAAAATCACCTCTAAATTTTATAGGAAGCACTATTACTTGACTCTTAAAAACATATTATTTGTGATTTTTGTCAATATATATATATATTTTTGCAGAGCAATGATCATGTGCTTTAAGTTTAAACACAAAAAAGTCACACTGTGCATTAAAGCATATTATAGAGAATAAGGATCTGACATCAAGTTGTCCACTTTTTTGTTATTGTTGTATAAAGAATGGTATGATGACTGGAGAAGACAAATTTCTGCTTGTGTGGTTCTGTTTCTTTTTCATGGTCAAAGGCAAGGCAAAACATCAAGGAGCAGTCAAAAGAATAAAATTCTTTTTTAAACTTATTTTAAATTTAAGTAGAGTTGACACACAATATTACATTAGTTTCAGGTATACAACATAGTGATTCTATTTCTCTACATGTTATACGATACTCATCAAAAATGTATCTACCATCTGTCACCACACAACTCCATTAAAGTATCACTGACTATATTCCCTATGCTGTACCTTTTATTTCTGTGAATTATTCATCCCATAACTGAAAAGCTAGATCCCCTTTATCTTTTCTGCCATTTCCCCACCCCTTCTCTCTGGCAACCCTCAGTGTGTTCTCTATATTTAGAGGTCTGACTTTTATTTGTTTATTTATTCATTTATTTTGTGTCTTAGAACCCATATGAGTGAATTCATATGGCATTAAGACAATAAAAATCTTAAATCCAACTTATAGTGCTTTGCACTTCTGCTCTCAGAGCTTAAATGAGATGGGACTAATTTTGGTAGCTTGTACAGGGTAGGATAAAAATTATAACACCACTACTAAAAAATTTTTTTTTACGAGATCTTTTTTTTTTTTAAGATTTATTTATTTATTTATGATAGAGATAGACACAGAGAGAGAGAGAGGCAGAGACACATAGGAGGAGGGAGAAGCAGGCTCCATGCTGGGAGCCCGATGTGGGAATCGATCCAGGGACTCCAGGATCATGCCCTGGGCCAAAGGCAAGCACTAAACCGCTGAGCCACCCAGGGATCCCTACCACTACTAAAATTTAAACAAAAGTCTAAAGACTGTTGGATTGGTTATGAGATTCCATAATTCCCAAAGAAATTCTTGAATGAATAAGTTGAGTTTAAATAAATACAGGCACGATGGGAAATGGCTCCTGAAATAAGTGGCTGTGACTCTAAATTGTTTTTAAACGATCTGATTAAAATAATTGTCCTGAAAATTTCAGAAGGTTCACATTATTTTATCTATATGTAATCACTTGATAATTAGTGTGATAGGAAAATTCTTCTTCTATAATCAACCCTTGAATTCTCAGTTCCTCTTACTAGTAGTACACATTGCATCCCATAGTGATGGTTCGTAGGAAGGCAAGAATCATCAGAATCAAAATAAAGTTCGATCTGGCTGGCTGAATTTCACTGGGTTTTATTGGTCCAGGGAAAATCTCATGTTTGATAAAAATTTATGCACCACTCTCAGCCAAAACAGAGGGCTATTTTCCAATGTTTAAAAACTCCACAATTATGATATTTCCCCATGTCTCTACCCACTGTTTCTAACTAGTCCTCCTATATAACTGAACACTGTTCCCTTTTATTTAAGATGATTTATCTCGTCCTTCAATGTTTCTATAATGCCGAGGCACTTTTTTTTGCCTTGTGTTTACCCACATGGAGAAGAATTTACCTACTTTAGATTCTCTCTTTTGCTTTTAGGGGCAGATCTAGATTTACAGACCTGAAGTTTTACAACTTCTTAAGTAAGTTTCTTTAAGAAAAGGAATACAATATCATGGCTACGAAAGAAAACATACAAATAATTATGTAAAATGAAAACAAATGATCTAATCTTAAAAATCTGACAAGTGACAAAACCATTACAATATCCAGGAAAACAGCATAATATTTCATCAATAAAGTACCTGCTAAATCTCATACTGTTCACATTGATTCACTGGTAAATACAAATAGGAACTTTTTCCAGGAACACTTTGCTTCACTTGAGGTCATTTCACTCCACCATGGTAATTTTGCCAGCTTTTTATCTAGAATCACTTGACTTCCTCAGAATAAGTTGTAGTCAAAGACTTTAAGATATGATCCAACTCACTGGGATGTATGAAACAGTTTCACACAGAGGTGAACCCATTGCAGGAAGTACAGGATTTCAGGATAAATTTACAGGATAAATTTGATTTCATGATATTTCCATTAAAGACAAAGTATTTTTATAATTATATATTTTTCATCATTGGATAGACTCCTAGCAGAGAGGAGCTTCCGTATTAACTGGATCACCATGTGAATTGAATCCTCTGCTCAAAAGTCTGTACTCTGGATGATTATGGAATTTTCCATGCGCCAGCTTTTCTTTCTGTCCATTTCAAACACTATTCCTCTTTCTGACTTCATATTCCCTGTTTTCAGAATATAGACTCATATCTCAACCAGACCTCTCAACCTGCACCTTCAGGTCATGATACCAAATAAGTTGACACAGTGACCAGTGGAGTTCTGGTCCCATCTCCATTTCTCAGCTCAGACCAGTCCTGCAGGTTCCCTATGTCTTTAGTTATTTAAGTGTAAGATGAAAAGACTAGTCTAACTGTTCTTTAATGTAAGTCATGCTAGTATTAAAATTTCTAAAAAAAAAAAAAATGGGAAGAGGAAAATTATTAGGGGACCAGCAAGCAGTTATTTAGCCAAATTAGATATAGTGAGACAGAAAGAAAACAGGCAAGAGGGAAGGGCATTAGAAAAAGGGGGAAAAAAAAAAAAAGGAATGCACATAAGCAGCTGAACAAAGGTTGGGGCAGAGGCATGAGTTCATATGTGACAACCCAAAGATAAAGGATAGTTAAAGATATAAGATGAAAAAAAAATTAAAAAAAAAGATATAAGATGAAAAAGGTAGAGCTAGCAATTTCAAGGGGAAACGGATTGGATAGCAGTAGGACAAGGCAAATGAGAAGGCCTGGGATCTCTAACTAAATCTGAAAGTAAGAATAGCAAATTACCCCAGAATAAATGGCAATATTTTCATATGAGGAAAAGATGCCAAGGTCAACAATCAAGGCATGCTATCCAGAAGGTATGATAGCAGACACAGATGAAAGCCCAGTAACATTCCAAGCCCTAAGAGCTTCCATTTGTGTCTATGGAGTTCTGATGAACAATCAGAATGTGAGCACCCAGAGCACACAGGGTCAAGTTATGTACAGTGACGGATGCTATAGTCAGCATTGGAAAAAATCTGTCAGTAGACAAACTGGGGATTATGAGTAAGGTTTCATTCTTTGGAAAAATGGATGCAAAATGCAACCGAAACCCAGTACAAGTATCATCTGGAGACTGAGCCTCAAGAGTCCTATCTATAAAACAGTAAGAAAAGCACAAATCAACCAATGACATGTTATACATTATCATTGAACATATTGATTATTAAGTCTGACTGCCTGACTTTAAATCCACACATGTAATGCATTAACTGGATGACATGCGGTGAGGCACTAACTCCTCTGAGTCTGCTTTCCTCATAGTGAAACTGAGGATCATGAGAGTGAATTGGTTATGCGGATTATATGAGATTATATGAGAACATAAGAAACCTTGCAGAATATGTGGTTTGGATGCTCTACAAATGTTACCCATCATTATTGCTAATAGGATTGTTGTTGTCGCTGCTGCTATCTAAATATTTTTGATTAAAAAAAATATAAATGTAGGAGAGCAGGCTATACTTTATATGTGGACAGCTCCCAAGGATGGAAACACTGATTGGTAAAGAGAAAGTAATAGAATTATAAGGAGGAGCAATACCTAGGCAAGATCCCATCTCCAGCCACAAGGTAAGTTCAGTAGAGGACGTCAGGTGGAAAGATTGAAATGCAAGAGCTCACATAGGCCCATTTATAGAGATTCTGTGCTTTAGAAATTGTCCTAATAGCTTCAAATACATTTATTCTTTCATGCCACCCTTGGGCATTAGCATTCACATTTCTGGTTTATGTATTTTATAGGAAACCAAACCTCAGAGAGGTTGTATAGATAGCTTCCTTATAAAGGAAGAATATATGCTGGCACATGGACCAAGGGATTCTATGACATCAGGGGGTTACAGCGACATTGGGAGAGCTAAGAGAATCAGCTGATAAACCAGTAGCCAAGAGAAGTGTGTGGAAAAAGTGTAGCAGTTTAGTATAGAAGTTTAGAGGCACATACTTGACCCAAACCACTTCAGTCCATGGCCTACCTTTAATATTTATTGTCCCTGTGACTTTAGGAAAGTCACAAAATTCCTCTGAGCCTCAATTTCCTCATCTGTAAAATGAACCTAAAAATAGTATTTCACAGGACATTTTGAAGTGTAGAGGAGGTGATATGTACTAGAGAGTGCCCAAAATATAGTATATGTTAGCTTACTTTCCAAATTCACTGCTGCTTTTTATAAAGATTCTTAATATTTTGAATTTTACAAGCAAGTAAGTATCTCCAAAATATGTTTGGGGGAAGAAAAATAAGTGTTAAACATTTTGATTTTTCCAAGTAAGGGCATGTTCAAGTAATTAACTTCCATCTACTGTCATCATCATTTCATAAGACGAATGATATTGTAACACAGAGAACTTAAAAGATATTATCTCAAAATAAAAGAAAATCCATTAAATGAATAAAATCAACATAATGGAAAACTCTGAGGTGCCTTATTTTTCTTTTTCTCAGACATGTGAAACCAGCACAGACTAATTCACGAGGCACTGACCAGCAGATCATTGGGCCATGCAAGTAGAAATAGATCCTCTGTGAAATTCCACATTTGGAAAACCACGTACGGTTCTTGGTATCTCTCTGGAGGACAGAAAAAGCAATAAGAGCAGGATCAGACTTTCCACATAAAAATTTCAAAGGATCTGATTGTGAAGTAAGAAATTTGAGGCTCAGGTATACTAGTGTCCACCTAAAGATAGTGGGATTTTGGATGTCACTGTGCTCATTAACACTGGACCATATTTCTGCCAAGAAAGCTAGAAGTCAGCGTTAGGAAAGCCAAACTCCTAAGAATTGGATTGTTCCCTATAGATACCACATGAGAGACTATTTAGAGAATATTCAATAAGAGAAGAACACAAATGTATTTGGATAGATGTCCTTAGATCTCTGAGTGGGAGAATGATTTTTTTAAGGCATAATTGTCGAGTTGTTTAACTTTACAAAGGACCTAAGGGACATAGGACACATTAAAGCCCCTTTTCTAGTATATCCCATAACTAGCGTGGGAACATTCCAAAGTTGCCTTTGAATTGTTTATGTTGAGAGACAAATATCTAGGGGGCAATAGTTCCAAGCACTAAATGATACCAGAGTTTAGCAGAGAATATGCCTTAGCAGAGGGAAATGAAAACGGTATGTCATTACAATGACAAAGAAATTAACTCCGTGAGCTGCCCCTTTGTAAAACATACTTTTTTTTCTTTCCCAAATGTCGCTAAAATCCTACCTGCCAACGTTGTATAGGATAACTTCTCATTCTTCCTTACTTCATGTGAAAACAAAGGCACAAGATGAGATTTACCAACCTCAGTAACTATTACTGTTATTAGTTTACCTACTATTTCCATATTATGATGCACAATCTTCAAAACTAAGTCAGGAATGAATAGTACATACATGATCATGTGACTCAAACATAGGAGAATAAATCCTTACAACCAGTTTAAGTGTAAAGTAGTGTGGCCTAAGACATGCTTTAATTCTCTTTCAAAGATATTTGGAAACAGGCCCTCAAAGTGGTTATAGGCAAATCAAAACTCAAATGACAATTAATTAATTTGTACAAAAACATTTTTCGATTGTCTATTCTATGTTAGGTAGGAATTGTGGAGTCACATCAATTAAAAACAAAACATAGTTACAGCTCTCAGGGACAATCACACCATACATTTTTTTAACAGAAATCTGCAAGAAAATATTAATTTGGATCAATGCATGACCAGACAACTACAAGTACAGAGAAGATGGATCATAAGTCAGGTCAGAATGGGATAGATAATCAGGAAAGTCTTTTAAGAGATCATGTCTGAGCTGATTACTGTATGGGACAGGGAAAATCCCATATCATGTTACAGGCAGACGGCACATCAAGTGCAAAACCTCAGAGAAAAAAAGCATAGTACTTTCAGAAAACAAAAAAAACACCCCAGCAGTATTTCAGTATTCACTTGGAGAAGAACATATGGCTGGGGGTGTAAGAAAAGAGTTGATAGGAAGGTAGATGCTGGATCATGAAAGACTGGGGGAAGCTGAATCTATCCTGAGGATAATGGGTACCTGCTTGCGTGCCATTGGTCCCATCTGGGCATCAGTCTCACAAGGCCAAATTTATACTTGGAAGAAAATATGAGGGATCTTATTTTTTGAAAGGGTTGGTAAGGCTCAGAGAACAGAGACGTAAGGCTCACTGAGACAAAGGTCTCAGAAATGCAGCAGAAGGCCAGGCTACTAGGAACAAAATGTGTCTAATAAGTCACTCTAGGCATCAAACAAAACCTCATATAATTTGATATGTGATTTAGTCCATTTGGGTTGCTATAACAAAATACCACTGACGAGGTAGCTCATAAACAATGAAAATTGGTTTCTGACACTTCTGGAAGCCGGGAACTCTGAGATCAAGGTGCCAGCATGGTCACATTCTGGTGAGAGCTCTGTTCCTGATTCATAGCCAGGGCCTTCTCATTGTCCTCGTGTGACAGAAGGGGGCTGGGGAGTGCTTCGGTTCTCTTTTAGAAAGACACTAGTTGCATTCGTGAGGCTCCACCTCAAGACCTAAGTACCTCAAAGAGGCCCTACCTCCTTGTACTGTCATCTAGGTATTAGGATTTGAACACATGGATTTGGGGGGAACACAAATATTCAAACCACAGCAAGATATTATGTTGGTAACTGTACCATCATTTCTTGCACCAGTAATCCTTGGCAAACTTCAGCAACATGATGCTTGTTGGAAGTGGAACTTTGAGTGAAGGTGGTTAAGAAGAAGTAATTGTGTCTGGTTAAAGTGAACCTAGGGTGAGAAAACAGAACAGCTTAGGTAAAGTATGAGACACCACAGCAAGAGTGACCAAGAAAACAGGAGCTTAAGAACCTTGCAAAAATGTTAATGGGAGATATTGGTTAGAATTCAGGTGCAAGACCGGAATATTTTATTTTTGGGGTTTTTGTTTGCTTGCTTGCTCGCTGTAGACAATAGAGCAAGTGAAAGCTGTGGACAAAACCAAGCTTTCGAATGATGAGTTTGGGAATCACATGTAGGATGGATTGAAAGGGGAAAAAAAAAATAGGGAATGGGACAGAGAGTTAGGAGGCAATTACAAGAATCACGGAGATAAGTTTTGACAGGGAGAATTTCCAGGACCTGAAGTTTGGCTGTAGGAGAACCGATAAAGTGATGTCAGATATGACTCCCTAATAGTACTGCCAGTTGAAATCAAGAATTTAGGATACTGACTTTGGCGCAGTGAGGACCTGATGATACAGGGGTAATGGGTCCTCCTTTGGATGAATTGCCTTTTAAGAGTCAGTCGGAAATCCAGAAAATGAGCACACATGCCAACAAAGATCAGACCTCAGACGGGTTAAGGTGATCTTGGATCAATGAAAACCGATGTAATGGTTCATCTGAAGGAGAATGATGAACAAATGTGGCACGGCTGGAAGAGCATGGTGTGTGTCTGGGCAAAGTGCATACCAGTGGAGGAGAATGAGTAAGATGTAAATAAGAAAAGACCAACCAATCTCTTCCTAACTAGAATCAACAGAGCATGCTATGCAATGCGGGAGATGAAGCCCAATTCCCTAGAAGTAGACTTCTCTGTAGAAAAATGTCTGACGGAAGACAAGAGGCAATTCACACTTCATGGCTTGTGCAGCTTGGCATCACTGAACATAAGTAGCAATTGATAACTATTACATAATGATTGACTTAAAGTAGAGAAAGAAGGGAAAGAAAAATAGAGGAAGGGGTGGGGACAAGGAAAGAAGAGAAGACAGAAAAGCTAACATTCTCCTTTCTAGGAACATAACAAGGAGGTAAAGACTCCCCGATGCCCTTATGGCAGAAAAGGAGCGAGGCTCAGTATTTCCTTCCCAGCTTCCCTATGCTGCTTGTGTAGGAGCACTAAACTTGCTTAGAAGGCAAACATGTCGAATAGTTTTAAATCTTAAAATATCTCTCTCTATATATATCACCCCAGGGCTTCCCCTTCCCACAGCAAGATGAATAATGTCCCCAGAATGCTTCCTTAGTATGATTCAGCTTACATTCAACCCACACTTCCCCATGCCCAGGCTCCCTTTAAGCCTTGCATTTCATACAAGAGGAAACAAATGGTCAGTGAAAATAAGAAAGTATTCAAAGCTGGACAGGGAGTGAGCCAGTGGGAGAACCAATCTTTAGCCCCCTTCTCTACCTTCAGTCTGCGTGATTCCTGGGGTTAGAATTTTCTATCGTATTTTGAGATGATTAACTGAAAGTGTCTTGTCGTGAGGCCACGGATCACAGACCTGTTTGACCAAGACAATAAGGACTCTGGGCCACAAAAAGTAATATGTACCAAGCGCATGTGTAATGGGAGATATTATTTTCAATTAAACTAAACTATTCTTGATTTTTAAAAGAAAGGATCTTGGGAGACTTGATTTCAGTTTGAACCCAACTCTGAAGTCTATACTCTTCCCACTCTTTTGAGTCGTTGAAGCGCTTGTCATGCATCATGAAGGGACTGAATTCGACGAGCACTTTATAAATGGATGACTGCATTCCTTTCAAAAAGACTATGTTTCTAAGATTTTATTATTTTACAAGCTTTCTCAAGCATTTGTTAATCTGGTGCCTTAGAGGTTGTGATTTCCTTTGAAAGAAGAAAGACTTAAATGGCCAATATATATGCAATTTGGGAAGAGATGTGATGATTGATTATTTCCCTGAGTGTAGTGGAGATTAAAGGTTGAAAATTCTCATTTTATTATGGCTTCCGTGGCTTTTATTTACTTATCCTCTTCCTTACTACCTATCCACATGCACTACTATCCAGATGATAGTAGGGATATATTCAATGGATATGCTGATAAATTATCATGTTGAAGTGTTGCAGTGATGGCACCAATGAATCCTCTTCCTTTCTCCATGTTGTTGTGTAGTTCCCAGCCACATTGGTCTTGGGCTTGTGGTCAGATGACTTGCTGTAAAACTAGTGGGATATCAGCAAAGATGCCATAAGGAAGGGTTTGCAAAGAATTTGCACCTTGGGTCTTGTGCACCTAGAATGCTGTCAGCATATGAAAAAGACAGGCTAGGACCAAATTGTTGGAGACAAATGGCCCAGCCCACAGCTAGCACCAACATGTGAATAAAACCATTTTTTATCACCTACTCCAACCACATTGTCCAACCCAAGCATACTGCCAAGCAGAGCGACAGAATTTTGAGTAAACTATTAACTATATGGTTATTGTTTTAAACTATTACGTTTTGAAGTGATTTGTTAGATACCGCACACTTGTTACAATTACATGGTCCCATATGGCTGTACTGTTATTCTTGTTTCTTTTTGTGTTTCACTCCTTCACCATAGAGAGGTAAAACACATTCCCTACAATAACGACTATGTGTTTCTTAAAACATAAATATATTTCATATTAATCTATTAATTTTAATAAATATATTAATTTTCATTTTTCCCACCACCAATAATCTCTAGCCTATTTCAATTTACTTGCATCATACACTACTTACTTTAGTTTGCTATGTCTAGCAAAGTGAGGTTATTGCGATTTGATGTGTTTTTTCCCTGGAATAAATTGTATGTTTCAAATGAAAATGTCACACTATGTTAATAGGCATTTTTAGTTAAGATGCAGAATCTCCAAATGCAAGTGGAAACATTTGCAAATACTTTTTAGCCTAAAGTCTTGGTTTTGTGCCATTAAATTTGGCTTCTTGGATTTTTCTTTTCTACTTGATATTTTAAGAATTCTAGAAGACAAAGCCAGTATTATAATAAAGATGGTAAGACTTGTTCGTGAAATATTCCACATTCAATAGATTGTACTGGGACTACCATGAGGACTCTATAAATAATACATTATATGCTAAAAAGAGAGAGAACAAATTAATATTCAAATAGTTTGTGGCATATTTTAATATGGCATATTTTAATATCCAAAATTATCAGTATATGCTATGCCTATGAATAACAAAAATTACAGAAAAGCCAAAACCATGCTCTATTTCCAACTCTTAACTCTTCAGTAGATGGTATATATCATGAAAGTGTTCTAAGAACTCTGGTTTTTCTCCTTTTGGTCCTGTCTCTCTTCAGTTATTGATATCTCTAAGATTGTAAGTAGGTTAGGCAAGGATGGGAGATGAGGCTCATATTGCTTTATTTCACCATCTTCCTTAGTAAGTGTCCAATAATTCTTAGGAAAACAATTGAAGAGCTATAGTGTGTTTATTTAGGGGATTATTTGGGACTCAAATTCATCACTTTATCTCTGTCATACAACAAGTTATACGCAGGGTCACCTTTGCTGACTGTACAGCCTTGGTTAATTGAGACTACTGATGTCCTAAAATCCCTAGATAATATGACAGCCAACCCAACACATATACCTATTACTCTCTAATTTCTTACATTTCCTTACTCAGATTTGGTCCAAGTGAATATAAAATGTCATCAGTGTTCATCCCTGAATTTACAAAATTCTTCTTTTCCTCTACATTAGTGTTTCAAGATGAAGTGTGAGGAAATGATGGGGCTGTTCCTGGAGAAATTAATTTACTCATTCAAAATCCATTGAGTACCTATTGTATGTACTATTACAGGGGTTAATAATGAAAAGCAAATGTAAATTAGAGCCCCTACATAAAAAAAGCTTATATTCAAGCAGAGATAGTCACTGTAAGCTTGTGTAATTACAGTTTAATGAAGAATTACTTTGAGTTGTATGAGCATTTTGGACAGACAGTTACCTATCATATCAGCAGCCCATGATTTATATATGACAGTTCCAAAAGTCATTCTACTTTGAGCAGTCTAGGATAAATAAAAGTGAAAAATGTCATAATTTTTAGTTGAAAAACAAAGCTTATCTTTTAACTGAATAGTTAAAGAAACTTGAAAACTGAAGAAATACAAAGTCCAGAGTGTAAGCTCTATGAGGTTTTATTGTTTTATTTATTGATGTACATCTAGAACTTGGCACAATGCCTGGCACATAGTAGGTATTAATGCAATATTTTATGTTGGAGAGAGAATTAATGAATAAAAGATAATGAATAAAAGATAATGAATTTTTCCTATTTATGTGGTGTTCCATGAAGTAGAAGTAACGTATCATTGTTACTTACAGCTGTTCTTTATAGAATCCTAGAATCTTCTTATATAAGAATTCTTATATTCTTATAATAAGAATTATAGATAACATTCTTAAATGTTTATTATATGGGATTAAAGAATTTATTATTTCCTAACTACAAATGTATGAGGAAGGACCAACATTTCATATGAGGACATCAAGGCTACCAAGGTTAAATAGTTGCTAAATCTCTCATATCCAAGACACATCAGAGCTGAGCTATAAACCAACATTTGACTTGGAGACCCACTGCCTTTCTGCTAAACCAGAGTTCTTTCACAGAAAGAAGTGACTTAGTTTTACCTATATGTCATTTCAATACCTTGTGAATGTCAAGGTTATTATCACTGCCTATGAAAATGCTTAAACGATCAGAAGTTAGAAATGGAAAACAAAAACACAAGAAAAAAAACAAACCTCATACCTTTCCTAGCTATATGACATAGCACTTAGTCCTAAGACTAGAAATAGCTCTTTTGCATAGAGGGCTGGACACAGGAAGTAATGCTATATCTTACTTTGCAGAAAATAACCTTTCAAGAACAAATGTATCTTCATGAATATATAAACTCTCTCACAAATAAATTCACCTCTCAGTTGTTTTTTCCTAAGTTAACAAATAGAATAAGTGCAATGCTTTCTAGAGAGATTGAAAGTCATACATTGAAGCCAATTTTGTTCTGTTTGGACACACTTCAAAGCCAGTAAATATATATTATAAGTAAGAATAAAGTCAACACAATGAAAGTGGTATTGAAGAGTCTTGAAAAATGAAAGGTAGCCAAGTGTTGCTAGGAGCAGGAAGTTTGGAATTCCATATAAAGGGTATGTGCTGATTCACAGGACAAAGTCCCAAAGGTTAATAGTTATTGGGAGCTTATAAGCTATTTTGCCATAGAAGCCACTATAGAAGATGTAGCTAACTTAAGCCAGCCTAAAAAATCAAACTCGTCATTACGTATCAGATTAATGAATAGTATTTTTGCATAAAAATGTATTCAGCTTTTCAAATTAGAATGTCTGTTACCCCAAATTTCTGAATTCCCCTAGCTTCATTCTATCTGTGAAACAATTGTATTGGCAAGACTCCATTGTATCTTGTGCTCTGGAGCTGGCACGGTGGGAAAGGATGGGGAAGAGGAATGAGATGAGGAACAGGAAGTAGAAGAAGGAAAAGAAATGTGGGAGAAGGAGGGCACTATTTTGAGTTGAGCTTTGAAGTTCTAGTTTTGAACTTGCCCAAACAACCTAGAGTTTAACGATGAAAATAATCAAAATCAAATTTGGAAAATAACCTTTGGAAAGGGATTGCTCATGAATAATTTAAAGTCCATGTGTAAACACGCAAATTTGTGTCCATATCTTATACATATACACTCACAAGTGCTTTTGTTCACTAAAATAAAATAATAAAATAAAATAAATAAAATTAAATAAATAAAATTAAATAAAAATAATAGAGGACATGTAAATGCCATTTTGCATATCCTAAATTATTAAAAAGTTAACTTTGTCTTCTACCATCATTTCCTACTTGTCATTGAATTGCATCTTTGAATGGAGAATCAGATGCACCAAAATTTATATAAAGAGAAACATTAGCTATAGGCCAGCAAACTGGGTAGACTGTATTGCCTGGTGAAAGGGATTAATCCAGAGACAAAGTTTGGTTTTTAATTGTATATGTTTAAACATTATGATTTGAGATACATCTACAGAGTGAAATAATTTCTACAGTCAAGCTAATTAACATATTCATTTTTCCCACATAGTTGTTTTTGTATGTATGTGCAGTGAGAGTGTCTGAAAGCTATTCTCTTAGCAAATTCCCCGTATTCAATACAGTGTTATGGATTGTAGTTCTCAGTATTACAGACTATACCTTAGATCTCTGTACTTTTTTCGTTCTGCATAGCTGCATCTTTGTAGCCTTTGTAGCATCTACCCATCTGCCCCCTACACCTCCCTACATACCTCCCCACCCCCCATCTCCCCACCCCACCTCCCACCTCTGGTTTATTTTAATTAGCATAATGTCCTCCAGTTCCATCCATGCTGTTGCAAATGGCAGGATCTCCTTCCTGGAGACAAAAATATTTCTGAATGACAGTTTGCATGAAAAAAATGACAGTTGTCCTCATACAAGCTACTTTTCAAGGGGAGCCAGGAAAAAAAGGAAACTTAGTTTCTTGATCTGAGGAAATCATCAACTACACTTTTTAAAGAATTTAGAAAACTGTGTTACCTCACTTGTTTATAGTTCCTGTCATTGCTGCTGCTTTTGATGTGATGCAGATTATTGTTGTCTCCTTGTTATATATGGAGAAACTGATAAAACAAAAAAGACCTGGGCACTTCTCTGTGGAAGTATCGAAAAGACAGAGTTGGTGACTGTACTCCACTTTTGCAATGCTATAATCTGAGCAAATGGGAAGATTCGTTTAAAGGATGAAGGAGACATTTGTAGCTAGAATTCATGTTAAATCCCTGGGATCAGTTTGGAGAGAAGAACAGAAATAAGAAAGTCTGGACCCAATGTAGGACTTCTGGACTAGAAAGTGATAGAAACGTGATGAGAAAGAATGCATTTCATTAATACATTAGTCAGCAGTGCCAAAGAAGACTAATAATTCTATGCCAAAGAGATATTCTCAGGAACAAATCATATAGCAATGTGCCTAAACACAGTCATTATGTACATTATTTTCCCTTCAGTAAAAGGTGAACATATAGCGTGTGAGTTTTCATAAAATGTCTCAAAGTGGAGGGTCCTCAGTAGTGTCAGATGTGCTAGAATTCAGGAAAAAGGCAGAAGCAACCAATGAGTTTAGGAATTAGAAGTTTAGTGATATTATTAATAGGAATTTTTAAGATTTTATTTATTTATTCATGAGAGACACAGAGAGAGAGGCAGAGACATAGGCAGAGGGAGAAGCAGGCTCCTTGTGGGGAGTCCAATATGGGACTCGATCCCAGGCTTGGGATCACATCCTGAGCCGAAGGCAAACGCTCAACTGCTGAGGCACCCAGGCGTCCCAATAAGAAATTTCACACCGGAAATACCAGTAGAACTTCATCTGAAGTGAATTAAAGGTGAGTTATATGTGGCAGATATATATATCTACATATATCTATATATCTATATCTATCTATATCTCTATATCTATCTATCTATATACATCCATATATATATATATGTGTGTGTGTGTGTGTGTGTGTGTGTAAAGAGAATTCTAGAATTCAGGAGCTTCACTTTGAAGTGAAAGAACTAGACATAAGTTCATGGGAAGGTTTGCTTATTTGTGATTATGATTGCTAGGAATTATTTTTACTATGTTATTCTTAAGCACTCCCTTCCTGCTATGTGTGTATGCACGTGATGTTCATAACTCCCCATACAGCTACAACCCAAAGAGGACTTCACTAAGACACATTTTAATAAAACTATCAAAAGCCAAAGATAAAGAGAGAATTTTGAAGCTGCAAAAAAAACAAAAACAAACAAACAAACAAACAAAAACAAACAAACAAACAAAACAAACAAACAAAAAAACTAATCTCTTACAAAGGAAATCTATAAGGCTACTAGCAGATTTCTCAGCCAAAACTTTACATGCCAGAAGAGAGTGGGATGCTATATTCAAAGTGCTGAAAGAAAAAATCTACTAGTCAAGAATGCTTGACTCTCCTTTAGAAATGGGGGAGAGAAAGAGGCTTTTCGAGACAAACAATTAGACCTGGCTTACAAAATACTGAAGAGCATTCAAGCTGAAATTAATTAGTGACATGAAAATGTATGAAGGTGTAAAACTCACTAGCAAAGATACATATAGAATCAAATTCAGAATACTCTGATACTGTCATGGTGTCTTAAATCACTTAAGTATACAGATTAAAAGGCAGAGGTGTTAAAACTAGTAATAGCTACAATAATTTGTTAATGAACACAATATAAACAGATATGATCTATGATAACAAAAGCATAAAATGTGAAAGGGGGGAAAGGGTAGAGTTTTCGTATGTGATCAAAGTTAAGATCTAAGCTTTAAATAGAGTCTTATAACTGTAAGATGTTTTATGCAAGCTACATGGTAACCACAAGGCAAAAACCTATAGTTGGTAGACAAACAATAAAGAGGAATCAAAGCTAGAGAAAAGACACTCCATACCAATGAAAACCAAAAGAGAACAGAGGTAGCTACACTTAGACCAGACAAAATAGACTGTAACTCAATAATTCATTATACAATGATAAAAGAGTCAATTTATTAAAAGGATACAACAATTATATATGCACCAAGCATTGGGGTACCATGTTTGTTAAGCAAATATGAACAGAAGCAAGGAGGAAATAGATAGCAATGGAATAATAGTAGGAGACCTCAATACCTTACTCTCAACAGAATATATCATCCAGACAGAAAAATAAATAAAGAGATACTGGGAGAAAATATTTATAAACCACATATCTGATAAAGGGTTAAATATTTAAAATACATAAGGAACTCATACAACTGAATAGCAAAAAAAGAATAATCCAATTTAAATATCACAAACCATGGGAGACTCCTAACGCTGGGAAAAAAACAAAGGGCTGCAGAAGGGAGGAGAGTGGGGGGATGGGGTAACTAGGTGACTGCACTGAGGAGGGCACTTGATGAAAGGAGCACTGGGTGTTATACTATATGTTGGCAAATTGAATTTAAATAAAATACATACATACATATATACATACATAAATACATAAGGAAATGAAATGAATAAACTTTTCTCCCAAGAAGATATACAAATAGCCAACAGCTCTATGAAAAGGTGCTCAACATCAATAATAATCAGGGAATCACAAATCAAAACTACCTAATACCCCTTAGGATGGCTGTTATCAAAAATAGTAGATAACTAATGCTGGTGATGATGTTGTGAAAAGGAAACCTTTGCTCATCATTACAAGAAATGTAAATTGGTACAACCATTATAGAAAACAGTATTCCTTGAGAAATTAAAAACAGAACTACCAAAAAATCCAACAATCCCATCTCTGGATAAATATATTGGATAGATATTTGCACATTAATGTTTGCTGCGACATTATTCACAATAAACAAGATACAGAACTAACCTAAATAAACTCATAAAAACAAAAAGGTTATTGCCAAGGGTTTGGGGGAACTGGGGAGATGCCCAGAAAAGATGATTATCTGTGATCAAGCTCTCCTAGCAAGCAATAATGGTATTTATTATTTGCTTACCAGTGGATCACTTATAGATGATTTGAATATTTTGTTTTATCAGAGAGCATAATTGGATTCATCTTAAACAGAGAAAATTGCTGAAGTGAAAGAGCAGGACTTTGAATTCTAAGACACAGCCCTAATCTGGTGAGTTCTCCAGTCCAGAGAAGCCACACTAACTTCACTGATAAGTTTTTCTTAGCCCCAACACAACAACCAAGTTTGATCGCGTTTCAAGAGGAGAATCAAATGAGGAAATAGGACCAGAGGTTTTGGGCTGATGGAAGCGACTGGCTCCGGCTCATTGAACAGGGCCCACGGAAACCCAGGGAAGGATACAAATTTTTCCAAAAGGGAAGCAGGTGTTGCTTCTAAGTTGCAACAATCATCAGGAAGTTTAATTTAAATTCATATGCCAACGTCGGCAAGATTTTTCTCCTAATAGGCAATCACTTGACAAAGAAGCGGAGTAGTTTAAGTTGAAATTTTCCTGGGATTCAATATCAATATTGCCTACAGATTGGTGAGAATTGCTGGGAGCTTAAGGTAACAAAGAACATTGCATTTTTTAGTATATCACAGCCTCAAGTTCTCTCTGGTTGTCATTTAAAAGTTGGAAAAGAATGAAGGCATTTTTTTTTTACTGTTCTATAGCAAATAATAGTGACTTAGTGATGAAAATCTGTGCTGTCTCAGAAATTCATATTTTCTCAATTGAGGGTCTATGAACTCAATGCTTTAGTTAAAAATATGTGATTATAAAAAATAAACTATGAGAAAAACAGTGACAGTAAAATCTATGAAAAGCGTTTTTATCATCAGAGCATAAAAGAGTGCAGAACTTGCTTCTACAACATAAAAGTGCAGAAATTACAGGAACATAGTTTGATTTCTGATAAAACTTCTATTCATGTTCTCCTGGGATGTTAGGTATTGGGACTTAATTCCAGTGCATTCGGAAGCGAGGTGTTCCCCTCGCCAGCAAGAAGCAGTTCTCAGTCAACAGGCAGGGTGTCTGGAAATTCGATTCAATTCAGACACTATCCACCTGGGGTAGCGTCACACTCCACAAGTTAAAGTTTTAGTCTCATAAGACAACTTACTCCCTCACCCCCACTTCACCTGCCAGTCACATGTTTGTTACCTGTGGGTCTGCCCACCAGCTGCAGACTGGAAGGTCCTCCAATCCCCTTCAACTCAGAATGCCAGTTGCAAGTCCAGGTTCTTGTCTGAACCTGTACCTCTGAACCTTGGGTTCGATTAATTTGCTGGATTGGAAACTTCGAGAAACATCTTACCTACTAGGTCACCTGTTTATTGCAAAAGGATATAACGCAAGAACAGCCAGATGGAAGAGATGCATAGGGCAAAGTATGGGGAAAGGGAACAGAGCTTCCATCCTCTCTCTGAACCACTCCCCTTGACTATCCACATGTTCACCAACCTAGAAGCTCTCAGAATTTAGTCATTTGGGTCTTTATGGAAGTTTCATTGCGTAGGCATGATTCATTAAAGAAATGGTCACTGGTGATTGATTTAACCTCCAACCCCTCTCCCCTCCCAGGAAATCAGGGAGTGGGACTGAAAGTCCCACTATCCTTTGGCAAAGTCTGTGGCCAGTTTTGGTTGTCACGACTTAAGGGTCTTGCCAGTATCTAGTGTGTATGGGCCAGGGATTCTGCTAAACATCTTACAGTGCGAAGGATAGCCCTCTACGACAAAAATACCTCTCTCAAAATGCTCTGTAGTCTTCCTCCACTTGTAATAGTCTTTAAAAAACACCAGATAAACCAGGCTCCAGGCCTTCATAAGATTCCCATCAACTGAGAGGAAACCCAGTACTCCTTACTGTGTTGACACAAAGTCTACAAAGCCTTGCATGACTTGGCCTCTGACTATGTCTGTGAAATGCCTTCCTCATTCAGCCAAACAAGCCTTCCTTTAAGAGATCCTCACCCCTTTGGTTTTCTTTTCTTTTTTTCTTTCTAAGATTTTATTTATTTATTCATGAGAGACAGAGAGAGAGAGAGAGAAGCAGAGAAACAGGCAGAGGGAGCAGCAGGCTCCATGCAGGGAGCCTGACGTGGGACTCGATCCTAGGACTCCAGGATCATACCCTGGGCCGAAGGCAGGCGCTAAACTGCTGAGCCACCCAGGGATCCCACCCTTTGGTTTTCTACATAAGGGCCTTACATATCTAAATTCTAGCATTTAGAATGTTTTACTTCCAGGTATTCACTTGGCTACCTCACTACATCCTGACATCAAGAGTCACCTTTCCTGAATAAATAGCATCTCACCCATTCAACTGTGGTCCAATAGAACTATTATTTCAAGCAGGCACTGATCAACATGTGCAACTGTAACTGATAACTCCGCAATCAGCAACCCCTGTGGCTCAAATTTTGCCTTTTTGCAGGTTGGTTTTCATTCAGGCGGTATTGTCTTTTCATCTGCATGGATAATGTTTTACTTCGCAGACACCATTATATTTTGTAATGATTATTTGTAGAACTTGGCAACCCAAAACGATATAATTGTTCTCTAGATAGAATTTATGTCTGCTTCTATTAACACTTTCAATGCAAGATTATCTTCATCCAATTTCAGAGATTGAAATGATTTGAAGTTTCCTTCTAGTTCATGTGTGCTTTGGGGGGAGGTAGTGTATCCAACCCAAGTAAGTTTGCTCCATCAAGCCTTTCCCTACCAGAATAACATGGTCCAACAGATCTATGAAAATCTCCAATTCAATCTTTGAAGCCTTCCTCAGCTGTCCCATCTCTAACCCAAGAAATTGTTCTCTGGCTTAACCCTTCAAGATTGCTCATAAAGGGAAAAGCCTGAAGTGGGAAAAAGCCAGCATTAAAGCTTATAGTGCCATCTAAACATTCTCTGATGAAACTAGACAGGAATAGGGGCCAGAGTAATGAGCAACAACAATAATAACAATTTAACAGAACCCTACTGTTGAAGGTGAATGAAGGAGATGATTGAATCAAAGGTCCCTGTGAGCAATTAGACTTAAAAGGCATATGGTATAAAACATGGTGGAAACATTAATAGAGGGGGTATTTTTTTTTCTTTTAGAAAAATTGGTTTGACTTGTTCATTTAGGAGTAATTCATTAGGTCAGTGTATGTGTGTATAATATCTGCTATATGCCAGGCCCTAATCCAGGTAGATGAACAACTGTGATTGAGAGAAGCTCTTGCCTTTCAACTATGCAAATTCTATTGTGAAAGGCAGAAAAATAAAAAAAGAAAAAAGAAAAAAAAGAAAGGCAGAAAAGTGGCAGAGAATTAGAAACCAGTGTCTATGGTACCATATTAATATGGTACATAGGGGGTTAATGGAATGTTACCACAGGGAAGGGGTGACTATCTCAAGAAGAACAAAAATGAAAGAAAAGTAGAAGTCAACTAGACCAAAGGTGGCTAGAACATGTTTGGCGGCCAGAGAGGTGAGTGTTTTAGGCCTGAAATATTAGTGAACCCATGGCTTGTTTACAGCATGCATGGAACTGCGGTATGAGGTAGGTCGTCACAGGACGGAGTAGATTAAGAATCATGCTTGGACGTTATTTTGATGGCAGGTGAGGAATTAATTTGGGTACCTGCTACCACCTGATCAGAAGTACATATGGCCTGTGGTTGTCCTTCAAGGGTAGGACATCTTTTTAGGAATAATGTTTATGGTATTGATAGGTTTATCATTCTCATGTGATATGAACTATTTATTTAAAGTCTGAAATAGAAACTTTAAAAAAATTAAAAGTTTTAAGTGTTTGCTTTTAGGACCTAAGAAAATGAGGATGGGCTCAAATCTCAGCTCTGCTTCTGATATTGTGGATGTGAGCAAACCATTTAGTCTTGCAGACTGGGGTGTAATTTCTAACCTGACAGTTATATCAGGAGAAGAGCTAAACTAGAGGGTGTCTGATGACAAGGAAATAAGCAAAAAATATAGATTCAGAAATTTGCCTTGGAGACTTCTAAGAAAGAGATAAAACATTTTTAAAAGTTACAAGGAAAAAAAAATGGGAAGAGACAACACCAGCCAGCAATTTTAAACATTGCATCTTTCCTTTTGACACTGCATGCTTCCTCTTAGGATTTCCCACACGACAGACAAACCTGGCAAGATATTACTGACTCTGCACTGTCTTACGATCTGCTTTGAAAGTCTAATATTTTACCTTTCAGTTTACCAGTTTTTATGCTATTACTTTTTATAATGTCTTATTAAGTACCTCCAGTCTCAGGAGATTATGATCTTCAGACCCTGAATGTTCAACATCACTTTGCAATCCATCACTCTTAATTCATTTGTAGATCATAATCCAGAATTGTCTCTAATTATTCAGAAAACTATAAAAGAAAAAAAGCTATAATATTAATACCATTCTTCCCAAATCTTCACAGACTGCCGCTTCCCAAGTCCTTCTTTCAGGCGCTTCAGATAACTGTAACCAAGCAAAAATGGAATTCCACCTGCATATAACCACCTGCATATAATTAACCAAACACCATTTTTTATTTTATGATTCGTCCTCCTGTTGACAATAACTGAATTCAAGGATTTAATTATAGCAGTGTGCAAATTGAAACAAAGAGGCCAAAAGCTAAAAATCCAAAGCAAAACAAAAGATATTTCTTCCATGGTTCATTGCTATTGCTCTTACTATGAAACAATTTCAGATGAATTGCATACCATGGAGTATTTATTTATCTATTTCTTTTTGCAGTAAATTACCTCTTAACTTTTACGTATAATTGGAGCATATAGGATTTTTACTTGATTGTTTTGTTGAATTATATATAAAAAGGAAGAAATATATTAAAACTGAATTCAGTGTCTCCTGAAATTTGGTTGCATCTTTTTTCTCTGAAAAAGAATAAGAATATTCATCAAGTTCCCACTGTTCATTACACCAAAAATAAAATAATAATAACAACATAAAATTAGGTAAAAACAAAATACAGGGCAGCTAGGGTGGCTCAGTGGTTTAGCACCTGCCTTTCGCCCAGGGCATGATCCTGAAGTCCCAGGATCGAGTCCCACGTCGGGCTCCCTGCATGGAGCCTGCTTCTCCCTCTGCCTGTGTCTCTGCCTCTCTCTCTGTCTGTGTCTCTCATGAATAAATAAATAAAGTCTTAAAAAAATACAATGTAGCTTTTTAATTATAAGCATTGTGTTTAAGGGTCCATGGGAGGAACACCTGGGTGGCTCAGTCAGTTAAGCATCCAACTCTCGATTTCAGCTCAGGTTGTGATCTCAGGACCTCAGGATCTCAGGATCCTAGGATTGAGCCCCAAGTCAGCTCTGCACTCAGCAGGGAGTCTGCTGGAAATTCTCTCTCTCCTGCCCCCCTACCTTTCCCCCCACTCACGCTGGATGATTCTCTCACATAAATAAATAAATCTTTTTTTTTAAAAAGAGAGAGTTCATGGAAAATGGAACCTTCTTATCTGGTTGGTGAGAGTGAAGCTTGGTTTAATATTTCTGCAGAAACATTTGGGAATATGTATTAAGAACTCCAAAATGGAGTGTATTCTTTCACTCCATGACTTCCAGGAATTTATCTTAATAAAATATTAATTTATCTTGAGGATATGGTTATAAGGATATTGAACATAGCAATATTTACAATAATGAAATTAAAAATCAGTTCAATAAAACACTAGGTACTCATAAAAACTGGAGGGTATTATGCTGAGTGAAGTAAGTCAATCAGAGAAGGACAAACATTATATGTTCTCATTCATTTGGGGAATATAAATAATAGTGAAAGGGAATATAAGGGAAGGGAGAAGAAATGTGTGGGAAATATCAGAAAGGGAGACAGAACATAAAGACTCCTAACTCTGGGAAAGAACTAGCGGTGGTGGAAGGGGAGGAGGGCAGGGGGTGGGGGTGAATGGGTGACGGGCCCTGAGGGGGGCACTTGACGGGATGAGCACTGGGTGTTATTCTGTATGTTGGTAAATTGAACACCAATAAAAAATAAATTTATTATAAAAAATGATCAGACACTGAAATTAAAATGGAAAAGGGATAGAAAAGGATGTAGTTCTTCAGAAAGACTTAATAACCAGAAAAGATACAAGGTAGTCATCAGAAGCAAACACACCAAGAACTATAGAAGAAAAGATATAGTAGGTGAAGTTTAAGTATTTCTTTAACATTCTGAATTCCTAAAGAATGGATTATTCCTGAAAATTGAGGAACATATAGTGGTCCCCCTGGCCCATCTCCTAAAAACCAGGAAATAACACACACACACATATATATATATATAGAAAAAATCTGTGAAGGAAGTGTTTTCCCATGATGAAGGTGATCCTCTATGAACATGCACCTGTTTGGGGTTTACCTGTGAATATTGGTGAGGGCCACTGCCAAAATACTGCAGAAATTTGTTTTATAATCAAAATACGCAAAGACTTTTGGAAAGCCTAAGGAGCCTTTAAGGATTTTTGTACTTTTAGAAAAATTTATGCTTCAGTGACAGGAACTTTTGGAGATAAAGAAAATATGGCTAGAGATGGGGGAACCAGCCCAGAGGCCATTTAAAGCTGGAAATTTAATCCTCACATTGATGCCTGTAGGCCATAGTCGTTCCCTGCTACCTGTCTGGCTGTGGAAAAGCTAACCAGACCTGTGAAAAGGGTGCAAATAAGCTGTGATTGGGATAGGCTTTTTATAAAGGGTAACCCTCAAATTAAAATTGTGTCTCCAAGGGAATAGGCAAGAAATGCTCCTGTTATGGGTACTCAGATTGTCTGAGTAAAGTTCAGGAGTGTGGGAAAAATAACACCTACTCAGCAACACTGCTATATCCATGGAATCGACTCTTTTGAAGAATCTGACTCTTATCTATCAACTCATGTCAAACTTTTATGAGTGGAGTCAAGTCACCAAACTAGGAAATGAGTTTTCTTTGCTGGAGTTAAAGATTTTCTAGGAAAACATATGCAAACATTAGATTAAATTTTTACTTTATCCATTTTCCCTTTCCTCCCCTAATTTTAAAAGAAGATAGATATTGACCTCTACAGACTTAGGGAAAGTTTTGTGCAAAGTGGAGAGCTTATCTGTCAGAATCATCAATCATTGCTTAGAGGATGCTCTTAATCCTCAGAATTTTGGAGATACACCTACATATGTAGACCTTAAAATATAGATTATCTGGGAGGATCCAGTCCTATTAGGGCATTAGAGCTAGAGAACCTCCCCTGGCTGCAAGCAACAGAGATGTGATGAAAGGGGAGGCAAGAGACCTGAGGCAGAGGGAAGATCAGAGAGATTTCAAGTAGGAAAATAACTTGTCCCACAATGCTAGATTCGTAGATGAAGGGGGCACCAGCCAGGGGATACAGAAAGCCTCAAGAAGCTGAAAATGACTTTTTTAAAAAGATTTTATTTATTTATTTATTTATTTATTTATTTATTTATTTATTCATGAGACACATACAGAGAGAGGCAGAGACACAGGCAGAGGGAGATGCAGGCTCCTTGCTGGAAGCCCAATGCGGGACTCGGTCCCAGGACCCCGGATCACAACCTGAGCCAAAGGCAGCATCTGCTCAACCACTGAGTCACCTAGGTGCTTCTCTTTTTTATTTTTTGAGAGAAGCTCACGGAAGTGAGAGGCTGAGAGAGAAAGAGAATCTTAAGCAGGCTCCACGCTGAGTGTATCCCACATCTCTGAGATCATGACCTGCGCCAAAATCAAGTCAGATGCTTAATTGACTGAACCACCCAGGCACCCCTCGGAGAATAACTCCTGACTGATAATCAGCAAGAAGTTGGGGACTTCAGTCCTACAACCACAAAGAACATAGTTTGGCAACAATTTGAATGATCTTGGAAACACAATTTTCTGAGTTTCCCAATAAGAGCCCAGTTGTCCCACACTTAGATTTTGGCTTGTGAAACCAGTCAGATCTGTGAGATAAGAGATGTGTTGTTTCATGATGCTAAATCCGGGATAATCTACTATGGTAACAATAGAAAACTAATGCAATGTCTAGAATTATATGTTGACACAATTCATATTGAACAATGTTCATGTAAATATATGAAAACTGTCACTAGAGGATAAGAAGGATGGAAAGTACTAGAAAGAATAAGATAAATTTCAGAGCGAGTACAGCCCTATGTAACTGCTCTTTCATATATTATACCAACCTGGAGAAAAGGAAGTAGAAGACCAAATGATCATTTTTTTTATCATTTCAATCGTCTAGATAAGAAGTAGTGAGAACGGTAGTGTTGATAGAATTAGGATAAGATACACAGAGAGATAATTTGGTTTCAGAGTGTATAAAAGGGATGTAAGTGTAAACACTACAGGGTTTCCATCCTGGCAATGCCATTGAAACAAATGCGGATGGAAGAGGATTGTGGGCTCACAAAGGCATGATGTCTTCAGCTTAAGGCACACTATTTGGAGTTGACATTTGTATAAACAGAGGTCCCTGAGTCAGGGGTGAATGGAGACTTGGAGCTGAGTAGGAGTTCAGGACTAGGGTAGAGATTCAGAGGTCATCATTGTGGAGATGACGAGTGAACCTATGAGATTTATTTGGAGAGTTGCGTAGTCAAGGATGGATTCTTGAGGGAGGAAAAAGGCTGGCGAATGTAAGAAACAGAGCATTAAAAAATAAGAATCAAAGAACATCAAGAAAAATGAAGATATTGAGTTTGGTAAGCACCCTGAAAGCAATTTGCATTATTAAAGTGATGGAAGTGAAGGGGATTCGCAACATTTCAACCACTAAGGAAGGGATATAGGATACAAAAATACAGTTTTTTTTCTTTGAGAATTTGGCTGAGAGAAAAAACTCAAACAGTGGTTATAAACAGTAATGAGCTTTTAATACAGTCAGTATCTCAGAAATAATGAGAAAATAATGATGGGAGCCATTATCCAAGAAATAAAATACATAAAATGAAGAAGCAGATCAATAATAATTCTGAAGCCAGTAAAAAAAATCTTAAAAGTTAAATAATAACATAAGCCACATGTTTAAAGTGCTATTAGTTTTGTTTCTTAC